>NW_015506090.1:300467-357236 GCF_001515645.1 Sinocyclocheilus grahami | reverse complement strand
TGATCATTCTGAATGTATTTTAATAGACTGAATCATGCAGTGATCAGGCAGAGCGCACTGCAAATGCGCACTAGACTTCACGTAATGCGTGCACTCTGTAGGTGTTTTGAATGTTTTTTTTTGCGTCGTGAGAATATTGAGCAAAATAGCTCACTTGTCATGGTGTTATTTAACTATATCATGTTATGAATAAACTAAACATTTTGAATTTTTACCTCCGTGTGTTTCTTCTGAGTTTATGTGTGCTGTTACGCTCATTTGTACTGAAGTCTCGAGACAAACAGAGTGAGCCTCAGCGCGAGCTTGTATTCTGTATTCTGCTAACTTACTGCAATTCTCTCCGATGACGCAGTAACTTACCGTGGGGAAGAAAAAAATCTTCGGTCTGTCCAATGATTGTAAACAGTCATTAGGTCCGTCAGACTAAAGATATTTTAGCGGTAATGAGACCAAAAATAATTAAGACCCATCGAATCCGAATTTAAGACGAAGACTTTTTAAGGCCTTATATTAGGAAAACATTATTTAAGACATTTTAAGACTTTTTAAGGACCCGCGGACACCCTGTATGAAGAAGACCACGCTACAGTCATGCAAACTCACAAGATGAGTGCAGTCAGCCTTACGAAGAAATAAAAGGTCTGCAGGCAGACCAACGGAAGAGATAAACAAGGTTTAACTGAGCCTGAACTGAAGCATGAAATTAGATTTGGAGTTCAGAGTTTCAGGTCTGTTTCTGAAAGTGCTGGTGTCTGCGAGCAGCTCTTACTGGGCCTGGAAGAGGAAGACTCTCCAGTCAGCAGTCTTGAGTTTGAGAACATTGGGCTTCTTCTCGTAGTCCATCGCCTTGATGGTGAGAGCATGATGCACGCTGATGGCGTTCTTCAGGTCGTCCTCTGACAGGGCCTTCTCCGGCTTATACTCATCCTGCAGGAGCAAGCACACACAGGACAAATCATGAACACGAACAGGGCTGGGAATCCAAGGAATTTAACATATGTGACCATGCAGCACAAAAGCAGTCTTAAGTCGCTGGGGTATATTTGTAGCAATAGCCAAAAATACATTGTATGGGTCAAAATTATCGATTTTTCTTTTATGCCAAAAATCATTAGGACATTAAGTAAAGATCATGTTCCATGAAGATATTTTGTACATTTCCTACTGTAAATATATCAAAACTTAATTTTTGATTAGTAATATGCATTGCTAAGAACTTCATTTAGACAACTTTAAAGATGATTTTCTCAATATTTTGATTTGTTTGCACCCTCAGATGCTAGATTCTCAAATAGTTGTATCTCGACCAAATATTGTCCTATCCTAACAAACCATACATCAATGGAAAGCTTATTTATTCAGTTTCTCAATTAAAACAATTGACCCTTATGACTGGTTTTGTGGTCCAGGGTCACAAATCTGGTTCAGATTCCTACAGATTCTTTCATCACATCTGAAAACGTCATGCCTTTTGCAGAGACAACACAATAGAAAGTTGTGATGTTTATTATTGGTTTTTATATCATCAATGAGATCACTGCATTATTGCATCACTGCGTTGAATTAGAATCAAATACTGTTTCTTTATGGCATGTGGATGCCAAACACCACCAAGCCGAGCCTGTTAATTGTGTATTTGAGTGAACAAGCTACAGTATATAACCTGACTGTAGTGGAGCTTAAGTGAATGTAAAGAAATTATACTTTCGAGACTGTTTCTTATATTTAAGAACACTTGAAAAATGCACTTTGTAACAATTTTATATTATTTTACCTAAAAGTACATTTTAAATCCAAAGGCGTGTCCTAATTTGTGTACTTTTGCACTATGCTATGCTGTTTCGTATAAATAGTGCGAGTAGTGCGTTCTCAAAGAAAATTCCAAAAAGAGAAAGTGCACTTTAAATACCCGGATGATGCACTTAAATAACCGAAGTGTGGAGTGTTGGACACTTCATGCACTTCAAAACTGTCACAGCTTTTATTGCGTAGCCGAGGGGGAGGGGCTACCAGACTCCAATTATGAATCACAAAATAACCTTATATAATTCATACACTACCTGGTAGACAGTGTATAAGTGCACAGTGTATAGTTTGTCATTTGGGACGCAGCTATTTTGTTTTAACATTCTTTTGTCATGTTTTGAAGAATTACATTTATATTTATATGGTGAGTAAGGTACTAAAGTAACTGATTCTATAATTTTAACTGTAGTGTAATTTGGTATTACATTTAAAGCTAATATATTTTAAATTTCAACTTCATTACAAATGTGTAATTAACAATATATTTAAATACATGACATACAAGTGTCAACAGAAATGATATCAAAGTTTATGTAAATGCTTGTCAGTACAGTCCACAGTATACTTGAACTATATTTCAAAGACATTACAAGTAATTATGAAATTACATGTGAAGATTTCAAGTATTTACATGGTTCAAAAAGCACTCTGAAGTTCAGACAATTTTAATATTTAAACTACAGTACATTTTAATTTACTTGCAATTAACATGCAATTAAGAGTCAGAAAACTTTGCACTTGAGTGTGTTCTTTTCCTCCAAAGTAAAAGGTCTGTGTGAACTGAGAATGAGAATGAGAATGCTATCCAGCACATTTCTCTGATACATCATTAGCTCTAATGCCACGGAAACAATCAGTCACCAGCACAAAAATATACGCACAGGTACGGCCTGCTTCTGCGCCAATATTTCATGCCTGTGACTTTTGCATGACTGCACAGCTAAGCAACTAACGCAAGTTCAAATGGAGCACATAAATAAACTATTGTAATGCTGAAACGCTTCTTTCTTTGATGGGCTCTGAAAAGGTTTGCCAGACCTGAAATAAATGCGTGAATGTGATTACGTCTCACATCTGAACCTCCTGGAGCAGAAACTGAATTATTATTGATGTTTGTGGGAAATGATGGAAATTTGATTAATCAGCAGTGCGAGAGGGGAAAATGAAAGAGAGAATAAACAAACCTTCTGCAAATAGAGGATCATGCCTTTCAGAACAGCATAGAAGGTTTTCCAGCCGCGCTTCCCTCTCGGTGCTAGAGAATACAAATAAAATAAATACAATACAATCATTTATTCGCAACTATCATATGTTAACTCTTTTCCATTCAATAACAGTTCATAGTGACCAAGACTGTTAAAAGAACAAATTAAAACATACCATTACAGGCATCATAACTTATTCCAAGTCTTCTGAAAGCTTTGTGTGAGGAGCATACCCAAATTTAAGATGCAATGCACTATTAATCACTGTAGCTGTCAAATCTCATACTAACCACAATTGGTATCAACCAAGCGGCAACCTCCCGCTCTCTCTCGTGAAGCTGGCTGCAAAAGGGAGTCAATCCCATAGACCCCCCCATGTTAAAATGCCCAACTTTACAGCAGAAAAAAACATGTTTACAGCCTGGTTCAAAAAGTGGTTTTGGTCTGTATAGCTAATTTTGCCCTTCATGACAACTGTGAGGGGGATGAATTTTTTTTATAACTCATCCGTTTAAATTATATTAAGCCTTAAAGTTCTGCATAATTAAGGGCGTGGCCACTTGAGTGACAGGTGGATTGCTGCTGCTGTCACTACCGTCGCTAGGTAGGCGTGGCTTCAGCAACCAGCTCCCGCCTCTTTGCCCATTTTCGATTATCCAGGAGTGACACGCTGCCCAGATGGCGACGGCCGCCTCCGCCCACTTTTGACCTTCAAAAACGCTCTTCGGAAATCTACGGGTGACGTCACGGACACTACGTCCATGTTTTTATACAGTCTATGGTATCAACACACACATAAATGCAGCATGGACTACTTTTGTAGTGCTTTATGGAGCTCACCAGCATCTGTCCCCTTTCACTTTCACAGTATGAGATACAGCAACATGAGCATCCTGCTAAACATCTCCATTTGATTCCCACTGAAGTCTGAAATTCATTCCGTTTGGAATGACAGTGTGTGTTAAAAAGCGTCAATCATTTCAGCAGTCTGTTCCATCTCTGAAGGGCATTACTTACATTTCTCCTGTCAGATGAATCCCTTGATAGCGTCTCTGTAGAACAGCTTTATTTACGGCTGTGCTATAGGAGCTCTGGGAAGCATCCGAATCCTTCACACCCCACACAGACTGAGTTCTCAGTAGTGCGCTGATGGCTCCTCTGGGACCCTGGCCTGAATGCTCTCAGCATGTGATGCAGCAGATCACTAAAGCCCTGCTGTTTATATCCCGACTGTAATACACCCATGGACACGCTCATTAGACCGCATGTCTACTAAACTCATGTTGGCACATCTTCTGCCACAGCTGGATAGTAAATCACAAAATCACAAAGCAGGGGAAGGTAGAAGGTAACCACTTCAGTTTACCCTGTTAGATGTGTTCAAAAGTTTGCAGTCAGTAAGATTTTAAAATAGTTTTTAAAGAAGTCTCTTGCTCACCAAGGCTGCATTTATTGATCAAAAATAGTTAAATACAGTAATATTGTAAAATATTATAACAACTTAAAATATCTGTTTTCTATGTGAATATATTGTAAACTGTAATTCATTCCTGTGATCAAAGCTGTATTTTCAGCATCATTACTCCAGTCTTCAGTGTCACATGATCTTCAGAAATCAGTATAATATGCTGATTTGCTGCTCGAGAAACATTTCTTTTTTCAAGATTATTTGATAAATATAAAGTAAAAAAGAACATTTATTTGAAAACATTTTTTTAACATTATATACACTTTTGAGCAATTTGATGCATCCTTGCTGAATAAAAGTATTAATTTCTTTCAATATCTCACTGATCCAAAACTTTTGCATGGTAGTGTTTATAACACAAAAACAGAACTATGTATAGTTTGTGAAAGCATCCTTTTAAACTTTCCTAATATATCAGTTTTGATCATATCAGCTCTCAGTCTTTGAGATTCTTCTGCAGGACGAGCTGTAATCGGTGCATCTCTTCAAACAGACACAACAGCTCATCGGGTTTCTAGTGACTCTAGAATCTCATTAGGGAGGAAAAATAAGTGGACATAATATATGAGAGACTACAGCCAAAATCCCATTTCACCATGTGTGCTTGCCAAAGCACTGAATCACACCTGCTTTATCCTCGTTCACATTATACAGCATTTATTTAATGTTCTTTCCCATCATTCCCTGCACACCCAGAAGCTTAGGTTATGAAGAGTCATAAAGTGCTTATGAAAAAGACATTTAATTACACAAATAACTAATAAACTGAAATGCTTCCTAAAATCTAGAAGTAAAAGTCATTTGAATGACCTTGACCTGCTAAAGAGAAGTCTTTAGTTGAAAACTGTTTAATGTTTTCAATTGGAATTTTAAAAAATGCTTAAATCATGGTATTTTAGTTTGAAAAATCTAATTAAACAATACACTTTTCACAGTATTTTTATTTTTTTATTACTGTTTCAAAATCATGCTGCTGCTGGATCATGTACACTGTACCGTCAAAATGAGCAGGTGTTGTATTGGAGATGTTTCAAATGAACTCTGGATTAAATCTTACTTTTCTTCCCGTCCATGTCAGCGTGGATTTTGCGGGTCAGGAAGCCAGTTTTGTAGACAGCAGCGTTGGGGTCATGGGCAATGTCCAGGAACGGGTTACTGCTGCTGCTGATGCGACTGATGCTCTTAGTGTGAGAGTGATGGTTCTTATCCGCCAGCTCAGACAGAGACTTCTTCAGCTCATCTCCATCACTACAACACACACACACATATCCCATCAACTTTCATGCATGACAACTCTTCCACAGCCCTGACAATGCATGAAGTGTCTGTAGTGAGAGTCTGAACAGGTTTGAGCTGTGGAAACTCATTTCTGTAAGAGACTGATGTGTGGGAGAGTCCGCAGTCATTCAACATCACTGCACAAACACATTGATTACTGACACATAATGCACACCTGTTATTATGCGGCCACCTGATATTTGTGAAAATAAAAAGCAGGAAAAATCAATAGATTTAATCTAAATGTAATTTTTTAAAAATCGTTTCTTTTGCATGACATGAAAAAAATTTAAGACAATTCATGCATCTTGATCGATCGCATTGACATCTGTTTTGGTATGCACACTCCAGTTTATACAAGATCACATAAATGTTTCTCTATACAACAGATATGAATCCAATGTACTATTCCTGCTAGTGAGTGTTTATGGTAGTTAGTGTTTTACAGTCACTGCATCCATGCATGCATCTATTACTGCTCGCTCATGTATGCATGGCAGAGCTCCTAAAAAACAAAGTGATGGTGATGCCATCCATCTCAAAGGTATCTCGGTGGGCCACTTGTTTTTTTTATAAATAAACAGGCACCTGTCCAATCAATAAGTGACCAAATGTAAATGTCCCCAGTGCTCAGTAGTAATCTAGATTATGTTATCAGATCCCAAAATTTAAGTACTTGTAATTAGATTATATTTCGTTTGAATTTGCTCATATGGTACACAACAATCACATTCAAATCTGTTATAAGCAAGTTAGGCCAAAAGTAATCAAAGCTAGTCAGGAATACATTACATAAACTGAATAATCTGACAGATTACATGGTCACACTTTATTTTAAGGTCCAATTCTCACTATTAACCGATTATTAACTATGACTTCTGCCTCAATAAACTCGCACACCATCACACACACTTTTTGGACCTTAATTGGACCATGTGTTTATTGTGTATTTGTGTGTGGTGGGAACCAGAGCCAGTGATGATAAAGATAAAAATAAAACCATCATTTTTCACCCCTTGTAAAGATGGAAAAGAAACGTGATGCTTCACAAAGGTGGTGGTGTATGATCTGTGGGGCAGTGAATATTGCATGTGCTCTTGGGAATGCCGGCTTGAAACCAGTCTGCATCCTAATTCAATGCTTTTGCTCTAGAATGTCCAGTTCATTCTTTTTATTTCTGTTCTAAAAATGATGATGGTGATGGTGGTGAATGTGAAAGTACTTACACTGCCCATTCCAGCTTCTCATTCTTGATGGAGTTATACAATGACTGCATGGGAAAAAACAGAACAAAGACAAAGGCTTAGTATGGTATGCATTCAGTTTAATAGAATTCATATTCACCTGAAGTACAATTTATTAATTTAACCTCCTTAAATAACTGTTCTTCAAATGTGAGGTCTGTCCCATGGTGCGTGTGATCCGTGTAACTGTAATTTCATCGCTGTGGAAAACGTATTAGATTGGTGCTTGTGCTCTTTTATTTAATAATCCATCTCACTGAGTTATTATGAAGTCAGTAACCGGAGAATCATGAGTTATGATGAAAAGCTGTCTCTTCTGGACTAACGAAGCTTTCTTTTTTTTTAATAATTCATTGTCAAAATGTCACACAATTTATTTGCACCATTTATGCAAATGCAAGACAAGATTCCCGGGTGAAGTATGAGCGAAAGGTCAAACCAAACATCAAAATGCTGCAGAAATTTCATTTGTTAGCATGAATATTAGGACACATAAATACTTCTTCAGACCTCATGCAAATGTTCAGAAGCACAATATGCATCCGGCAAGTGTCAAATGACAAAAAGGGCTTCACTACATTCATGAGCGTGCAAGATAAAATAGACAGGCAAACTCTCAGCTGTCATCTGATACACATTTCACATGAAGCAACGTCACTGTAACTCTGATGTGACCCACGGCAGACACTCAAGCGGCTGATATCTCATAACAGTCACCGTCTCATAACACTAAACACACGTCAGCTGATGTTACGTGAAGCTGCTGCATGGCACACGATGGGTCACAGCCCGTATGCTTGTGGTCTGCAACACACTCATTTGTGTCAATACAAATATGAGAAAAGTCATGATACCAGTCTGTGCTTTCTGACTGAGAGATGGCTGCTTTTGAACGTGATCTGTGTACACTAGGTGTGCATGTGAACGATCGAATGCACTGCTTGGTCAAAATGCCTGTCGTGGCGTGATTTCAGTGCCAGACCAGCTAGTTACAGTATGTCTTAGATAAACATAAACTGCTAGGCAAAATCTGTGATGTGTCTTCTAACATTACTCAAACAATAAACCTGGCAAGAAACAGAGAACATTCTGCAGAACAAGGAAATAAACATAATTTATTTCCTTGTTCTCTATGATGTTTATTTGCATAATTACATGACAAATCTGAAGCAGCGTTTACTTCACTAACAAACACTTGAAGCTACATTCCATCATTTTAATTATTTTTGTTAATATTTTTATTTCACTTTTTAAATGGAGTGTGTTCAATAGTATTCGTTTTTGCTGAGGTTTTTAAATTGGAACCAAGAGACCTGAAGTTTTTGATAGGCTTCTTAGTAATTTGTGATAACATGAAAACTCTTTAAAATTTCAGCATCTATCAGAATTTGCTGTGTGTTGTTCTGTTGCTGTATGTCATGTGGCCTAGTGACTAATAATCTAGCCTGGTAACTTGAATGTTTTAAGTGTCAAAGGATAGTGTATACTGCACTGTGAGGGACTTTAAATAAGAACCTATAGGCAAAATAGTAATTAGTAAACATGAATACAAAAGTTATATTTGATATTTAAAATGATAAAAATAAGTAGACTGATTTCCTGAAGAGTGTAAACGACGTGGTGCTTCAAAACACTGATCCAGTATGCTGATTAAGAGGCACAACAGGTCAACTACTCACCCGATGCTGTGAGTTTGGGGCAAAACTATCTGTTTGAATGACCAACAGCACTAACGGAATTGAAAACATTATTTTGTCTTTCTATTTAATGATGTTAGTTACACAAATTAAATTCAACTTAAAATTACTGACAAAAAACAGCCCTGATGTGATGTAAAAATAGGTTGTGACGTAAACCACACATTCTAAAAAAATAATCTGTTGGAGTCAATAGCCTCGTGGGCAGCGCTCCAACATATAGTTGTGTTTTGTCTGAGTCCCGGTTTATGCTTGTTTCCTATGTCATCGCCCCCTCACTGTCTCCCACATCGCTTCCTGACAACTCTATACCTTATGAATAAAGGCAAAAAAAGCCAAAATAATTATGTATATAAAATATATATATATATATATATATATACATATATATAATCTAGCTTAATTCATATAAAATGAATAATATTATAATATATGTGTGTGCATTTTAAATATTTATATAAAATAATAATCTGAATAAGTCATTAAAGCAACCTACACAGCAAAGTACTGTAAAAATGGTATACAGTTATGGTACAGTTAAAAATGGTCACATATAGCCATAAACTCCAATGTGCGCATATTCCAACTTATATCACTTGAGCCTCTAAATCCAGCTAAATCATCAATCGTTTTCTTCAAATGCAACTAATGCAAAAAAAACATTTCACAAGCATTCACTGCCGTTCACTGCATGTGTGTGTAGTAATTTTCATATATAATCTAGCTTAATTCATATAAAATGAATAATATTATAATATATGTGTGTGCATTTTAAATATTTATATAAAATAATAATCTGAATAAGTCATTAAAGCAACCTACACAGCAAAGTACTGTAAAAATGGTATACAGTTATGGTACAGTTAAAAATGGTCACATATAGCCATAAACTCCAATGTGCGCATATTCCAACTTATATCACTTGAGCCTCTAAATCCAGCTAAATCATCAGTTTCCTTCAAATGCAACTAATGCAAAAAAAAACATTTCACAAGCATTCACTGCCGTTCACTGCATGTGTGTGTAGTAATTTTCCCATTTTAGTTGACTCAAAGTGAGAAGTTTCAGTGTTCATATGTGTCCAAACACAAAGCCATGTTCCTCTCACATGAGATGTGTGTCCGTGGATGCCGCCCGCTGGACACAGACACATTACAGCGACGTGTTTACGGCACAACAGAAAACACACGGGTGTGCAAGAGGGAGCGAGTTACGCTGGCATAAACAATGTCTGTGAATCATAAATCAAACACAGTGGCCAATAAAACAGACAGACACCGCCACCCCGGGTCAAGGTGACACGTTAATGCCATCCCAACAACAGATGTTAACAACAGCATGCATTTCATTCAATAACTGGCACAACTGACAAAAAAGCCGTCATCAAACCATCCATCACTTAAAGAAGCAAATTGCTGCCTGTCAGCTTCAGGTAAAGACATAGATCCAGTGTAAGGACACAGACACGTCTCCTCCAGAGGGAGATGCAGCATTTTGTTGAGTGCAAGTATTGTGCCCAGTGCTGCAGGTGCAACACCAGAGCAGCACTTAATAACAGGGTTATATGAAGAGCTTTAGTCTGCATGCGAGATAACAGCAGCATGTCAGCAATGATGTCCAATAACAACAGATTATTGTTAATACAGCACCACAATGCCAAATAAATCATCTCCATTCCAGGCACACAAACACCACAGCAAACGTCAGGCTCATTACCTTCTCCTTTTTGGGCAGTGCAGTGTTGAATTCAGCAGAACTGGACACTTTGAGAGACTTGGAGCGGTGCTGGGGCTGACGCCTGACCGGCTCCTCCCTGCCGTACTTGATGGAGCCACCAGCCCGCATGCGGACCTTCCCGGTCCCCTGAACGCTGTTTACCCCGATCATCTCCTCCGATTAAAGCCTTTTCACACGCACACGTCACAAGAGAGGAGAGCAAGCTTGATCTGGAGCCCGCACGACAGGAGGGACGTGTGAGGAGGTGGCGGTGAGCCACGCAAAAGGAAAAGAGTGAAAACGAACAGACAAGCAAAGCCGAACAGCACACAAATGTCCCTGCATTCAAGACACGAGCGGCGCTGCTCTCTCCCGCATCACTCACTGGAGTGTTTGGATACAGAGCGATAGTTTCCCTGGAAGCAACACGTCAGTGACTGGTAGAGTCTGGGAGAGAGACACACAGAGAGAGAGAGAAGGGGAGAGGAGGTGCTCCTCCCATTCTGAAGTGAGCCAATGTTGAGATCGATTCATTTATATTTTAAACAGCCACTGCGAGCTGCCCACCGGACTCACTCACGTCTGCACACAGAACACAGGCCATCCTGTGCGACTCAGAGATCAAGAACCAAATCACACCTTACCAAACAAACCTCTTAGGCATGCATACAGTATGCATGGTAATATTGGAGAAATGGCCAAATAAGATTCCACTTTTGAACGCAATAAGACTTTCATGCACAGCTCTCGCTGTCTTGAGGTGGTTCATGATAATAACGGCTGTGGAATAGTGACGAAGATTCTTTCAAACATTCCTGGCTCTAGGCAGTAATTCAAAGATCTCCTGTGAGAAATCCATCACCTCAGTATGATTTCAACTGGAATCAATAATTCAAAGTGTTCAAAGTTCATACTAATGCTCCATAAACACACCATGACTGGTTGAAATAAAACAAATTATGAGTGGGCAGGTTTAATCATTTAAGTTTCAGATGTGAGACTTCAGATGACAAACATGAAACGTGGACCGTCTCAAAATGTGGCAAAAGCTTACAAGCTCTAATCTGTTTACAAGGTTGCTTCAATGAACACTTCAGTGGAAGAACTCAAATTGCATGAAACGTTTGTGAGGTCCACGGGATGCTGAGATTTAGGGATGCACTATATATTGGTACCACAATAATCCTCAGCTGATATTAGTGATTTTTTATTTATTTATCAGTAAGCATTGTACATATAAATCAGCAGATATTGGATATTTAATTGTGCATGCTTATCCACCAGTATTTACATTCAGGTTACCTTGTCTTCATCCACCATTTCTTGTAGATCTCAGTATGAATATCTGTCTTTAATACTGTACATTTGTAACTTTCAGCCCTATCTGTCGACTTTACATCAATTAAAATGGGGTAAGAGTATACTATGTGAGAGCTTGGAGTGTTTAAAAAGATGAGACAGACAACAATTTTAAAATGAAAATCAAATGTGTATATACAATATTCACATGAGACTTAAAACAACACAATAAAACAAGGAAACCTCAGGCTGTGAAAAGCATAGAGTCCATAACACCATCACCTAAAACACTCCGAATGAGTCCCAGTGTGTTGATTGTCCCAAACGCAAGTGTCCAACAGTGTATATACAATCCAAGTGATAGTCCAAATGCTTGTGTCTGGAAAGGTGAGTCAGAATAAAACTCCGGCCTACGGCTCCCGGGGAAAAAACTGAGCAATCACATGACAGGAAACAGGAAATAGACAGTATAAAGGAGGCAGCATGACAAACAATGGGTGAATTCCAAATGGATTTTTTGCGCCCTTGAAGGGCACTTCGGGAAGGGGACGTTTTGTTGGGACGTTCCAAACGAAAGTGAACAACTGAATCACTTCACGAAGGGCCCTTCCAGAAGTCCGTCAGCGAAGGGAAAATGCGATGGTCACTTCACGGAGGTGATTTCCGTTTGTGATCATGTGATCTTCGGTTAGGAGATTTTGCGATGCTTTTTAATGCAAAGTTGGGGTTGATTTCGACTTAACATACAAAGGTAAGTAGAATAGGCTAATTAAATTAGTCTATTTTAATGTAATTCTAAATATTTTTGTCATTGATAGAAATATGTTTTAAGACGGTAGTGTAAGCAAATTTAGTTTGAAAAAGTTTAATTGTAAATAAGACCCAATTAGACAATATTTGAATAAATTAATAATAAGAAGAAGAAATATTTATTTGCAACAACTGATGGAGTGCTGAATGCTACACGCACGCGCAGCGTTGTCAAGGTAACATTTGGTCAGTCATTCTATTCGCCAATGGAGTTCCAAACACTTATATGAGACAGTAATGCCCTACACCCTTCAAAGAACACACTCCACGGGCTCTGCCCTTCGAAGGGAGTAGGGCATACGGATGCTCACTTCCATTTAGAATTCGCCCAATAGAGGCCATTGCTCACACTACTACCATATGGTGATCACCAGCACACCGGAATATATTTATTTATTTATATAGCGCTTTCACTGGTGTCAAAAGTATTCACATTCATTACTCAGGTAGTATGTATGTATATATATGTATACACATAATAAGATACTCTCTCTATGTATTTATATGTACACACACTGAATATGGAACTACTGATATAAACTTCTTTTTTACATGTGCAATAAGCAGAATAATTGCAACATGAAGGGAAAAAAGTGGAGATATGGTTAGAAAGCATTAAGCTCGCAGTGTCAGAATGCCACTCGTCAGTCAAATCTGAAGCAAGACGCAACTCATAGCAATGCGTTATAACAACGACGTCTCAGATAGTCTGACTGCAGATAAAAGCAGCAAATAAATGACTGATCGTTACAATGTTCGTTACAAAAGTGCGCATCAAAGCTTGAATGTGTAAGGTGCTAGAACAGTCCTCACTGGTTAGAGCTGATACCGCCGATACGATCAGTTAGTCAAATGGTTTCTGTTTCTGTTGAACTCTCATTTCAGAGTTATAGCTTTGAAATGCATCAATACTATGCATACAGTATTATTTTTGGTCGTAAAGCTTTTCCGACCATGAAGTGAAAACACATTTTTAATATATTTTGGGGAGAAAATAATAATCCTGGGCCATTATCTGAATAAGGTTTTTCCATGTCAGCTTATCATTCTTTATCAATGACCTACCCGGGAAAGTCACAATAAAGAAAGCAAATCACTGTTGGTTATTCAGGTCTCATGCTCTGTTCTAGAATAAGCTAAAATGTGAACCAGACGTCATGCCAACAGTCAAAAGTCTGCGAGACTATTTTATATTTGACTTCATGAATGATGATTCAAGCAGAGGTTTCATGAGCGTTGCTATATGTGAAGCATCTTACATGCAGGAATATCTCATGCATTTTTCAGTATGGTTTTTTTCACCTCTCTGAATGTCTGTTGGAGCTCCAACAGAGCATCATTTCTGAATACAGTATAGTTACAGCAGGAAAACTGGATCACACTGGAATGAAGCAAAAACTAGAAAAAGTAGATTTGGAACAAGTCTATGATGTTTACACATGCTTTCTAGGAAAAAAAGCATGGTTTCATGGCACCAAGTCTCTATATGCTGTCAGACACATGTGAACGTGGGGTGCAAACACAATCTAAAGTACCTCATCCAAGGACCTTTTACAATTTTTTATGCAAATTTATGTCAGCATGAAGTTATCTGAAAGACGAGCTTCAAAACTACTGAACAATTTTGGTTCTATGTCACATTGAATTTTTTCCCCCAATCATAATGTTAGGTATGGTTTCTTGCATCAAAAATGTTGCAATTTAGAGTTCCATGATCATTGTCTACCCTCTCGGACCAATACAATTACACAGACTGCTTTTGCCGGTGTTCTTTTAAGACCTCTACATGTAAATGACATCTGTCATGAAAAAATGTTTTCTGTTTGATAAAATTGTTGAAAGGAAAGGCTCAGGGAGGCTCAAAATTCTTCTAGTTCATGTCGGATTGTTGTCTTGACAGTGTGGTGGAGGAACAAGAAATGCTTTATGTATGCACTTGTAGGGCAGGATAGTGAGTAGCATAAGCCAATGTCAAGAACAGAAGCTCCAGTATCTGTGTTATGATGTATGGTGTCTACAGTCAAGCGAGGGTCAAAGAATGGAAGAGCCACTGACGGTGCAGCATAGAGAGTACTGCTGTAGCCAGGCTGAGGATCATGGGTTTATTCTGCATGTCCACAGACTGGATCTTTCATGTTGCCAAAAACAGCACTTTCTCTTTGAGAGTGGAAGAAGAGATTAGTCCCTTTTCAACAGTGAAATTTGAAGTCTGCATTCATATTATGCACGGCAGCCAAAACCCACTCATGCCCACCAGAGTAGGTGGCACATGGTGGCTGGCTCGTCTTCTGAGAACATTACACCAGTTCCTCTGAGGAGCCGGTAGGCTGTGGATCTGTAGAGATAAACATGCCATCCTAAATCTGCAGAATTACTGTCCATTATACTTTATTTGATGGCTTTTAATCCAACAAGTAGCATGTGCATTTATTTCATCAGTCACATGAAACGGAGTCGATTCTACCACAAAAAACAAGGTACACTCTTCACAAATAAAGTTTCCATAAGGGACAGCCATAGAAAAACTTTCAGTGAGCAGTAAACAATTTTTTTTCTTAATGTGAAGGACATTTTAATAATCTAAAGAATCATTTGCGCAGTGGAAAGATTCCATGGATGTTTAGCTGTTTAGCCAATAAGAACATTTATTTTTAAGAGTACAAAAGGCCTTTATGGCACTGATAGAGAGGTACAGCTGAAGTTCTACATGGCTGCAGCCAAACTCTATGCTATACAGTAGTTTATATCACCAGAGCTGTGCTACTCAAGGACAAGACATGAGTGTGTGTGTGTTGTGTTGTGTGACCAATGAACAGAAAAGACAAATTATGAGAAATTACAACTTTTTTGTAGATCTGAACCAATGCTCAAAACAGCCAAAAGTTTGAAGGGCATTTCTCTATCACAAAAAGAAGTGTTGCATCGCTCAAGCCATGTTATGGAGGGACAATGTATTTGTGATTGTTTTGTGACTATTAACGCTTTAATGCACTCAGCAACTTTACTGAAGACCTAGAGCAGGGGTGGCCAACGTCAGTCCTGGAGAGCCACAGTCCTGCGGAGTTTTGCTCCAACCTTGATAAAAACTCACCTGCGTTTTGGTTTCTAGTAACCCTTAGACCATGATTAGCTTGTTCAGGTGTGTTTGATTAAGGTTGTGGAGCTGAACTCTGCAGGACTGTGGCTCTTCAGGACTGACGCTCGCCACCCCTAAACTAGAGTCTTCTGTAGAATGCATTCTGATTTTGCTTGTGTTCGAATACAGTAAGGTTGGGAGGGGCTATCTTGATGCTAAAAGAAATTTAAATAAATCCATGCATGCTGGTACATTTTGTTATTATTAATCATATTTTAAAAATTATTTTAGTTTATTGTATCTTGCCTTTTTTAATTGGCTAAGAGAATGGGACTGGGATGTGATCAAGAGTTCAAGGCCCCGTGAGCACAACAGCTCTTCATGTGTCAGAAGCAATGCACTACCCTCTGTGTACAGCTCAGACCACTCTACGTTACTGACATACAGTACAAATGAAAGATGAACAGCATATAAACTACATTTAAATAAATACAATACAAGCCTTTTGTGTTGCTGTAAGCAAACAGCAGTTTTTAATACCTTGACATTTAAAATGATATTGCAAGTTCCTGTTTGAAATTGTAACATTTCCACAGGTATTTTAGATATGGTATTTAGCAAAAACACAAATATATTTACCAGCCTCAGGAAAAAGGTCAAATATATATTTTACTGCCTCATTCTTCAGCTGCATTTCACTGAAATGGGTCACAAGCATAAGAACTTTTCTGATTCCTGTGAATATATAACTTTATATAACCAGGTTTTTTTGGCCATGACAATACGGACAACAGCTGAAATAACTCATCAAAGTGCTACTTTTATGACAATCAGTCATCTTCAGATTTAGTTTTTTTTTTAATATATAGTGCAAAAGACAGAGCACTTTCAAACACATCTGATGAAGGTTTTATTAATATTATTCTCAGCAGGTTAAGACGGCATGGTCACTTGCCAGACAATATGCCTCTATGTGACGAGTGAGCCAGTGGGCTGATGCATCATCAGGCCCATCTGTTCCCTACAGAGAGCTGGAGAGCGCGTGGCTCCTCAAGCAACCAGCATCCACTACTTTACAGCCAACAGCATTGATATCACTTTTACAAAATGGAAGAAACTAATCTTACTCATTTGATGTGTCCTTGTTGCTAAATAATATTAATAATAAAAATAACAATAATGCTTCACACCTTGCACAGTGACTTCTAACAGTTACATGGAAACAACAATGTATTAAAGAATAAATTAATCTGAAGCTAATTGGAAACAAAGTAGCAAGACACTGACAATTGTATTTAAGTATGTTAAAGGACTGTGAATTGTTTAACCCATTAATTCCACAGGTTTCTGTGATAAATCAGAATCAAATCACACCTAACTGTATAATAACAAATATATTAACAAATCCCCAAATCAACATAAAATGATCTGATACCTTGAGGAGATCAATGTGGGGCACAGCTGATCACATGTGAACCTGAAATCAGAAGCGGCTCTGATGTGAAACAGGTTTAGACTGTGGTAGTATACTGACAGAATTCATGTCATCTCATTAAAGGCGTGTTCATATTGATACTGATCTACAGTGACAAAGTGACTGGAAGTCATTGAGCTTCACAAGAGTTAGAGGTGACATGAGCAACAACGACCTCTGGCAATGCAACAAAGTTGAGTTTTATGATCTTTCTAATGAGCAGTGATGAGATTTAAGGACAGTCAGTTCACACAGTGGCCAGATTCGTAATGCCCTGGGGCAGCTATTTTCTGAATCTGGAACTCTTTGTAAGATTGTTTCAATATCTGTTATACAGCATCTGCTATGAATGTGAGTGAAGACAGAGGAGCTGATGTGATTGGACACTGCAGATGAATGTCTGAGTAGAATTATTTAATTGCTGTCAGAGTGAAAATAAATGAACTTTTCCACGACATTCTAATTTATTGAGATGCACCTGTACATTGTGTTCCAAATAGAGACACAACAAGAGCAACAAGTGATCAATCTCTTGATCTGTATTATGATAAATGATGCATGAAAACATGGATTTTTTAAATGTCTGATGAGCTTTGAGAGCAGGGTGGCTGATGGTCAATATAAAGCCAATAAAGGCCTATATGATATCGCACTACTAAAGTAAATAACACATGGAATTTATATTAATCAATTAATTAATCAATATGAAACAAATAATTGAACTTGATCAAACATGTTTAGAATAAAACAGATTTATACTTTAGATAACATCTTGATTGTGTAATCATATTATTGTATTTTTCACAAATAAAGAAGCTGTTAAAAACATGAATAAAAATGAAGTAAACACAGCAACCAACACTGGGAATCATATTCTCTTAAATAAACAGCAGGTAGCCCTAATTTTACATACAGTACACAATGAATATGACATGAATATGATGTGACGCCAGCTGGATATAACGCAGAACAGTTAGAAATCGAGTAATTAAAGTTTGTCGCTTGTGCTGTGTGTCAAGTGACAGTCGCATCAGATTTTCACAAACTGTCAGAGGATTTAACAAATATTACACTTAAATTAGGTATTCAAAAATGTATTTAAATGATATAAACGCGTATTTACTGAATGCCAACAGTACATGAGAAGGTATTATAGCATTTGCCTTTCTATTACTAATAACAAACGTTATAATTCTGCAAATGCTATAATTCTGTTTCATATACCATTAACGTTTTTTAACAGCTCTAATAATTTATTAGACATACTGGCACTCACAGAACCATCTAAATAAAAGTCTGACACTTATCGGCCAAACAGAAAAACGTATTGGCTAATGTCGTTAATTAAAAAAAGCCAATAATGCAAATATGGCGTTATAAGGTGATATATTGACCAACCACTGACAAAAATCCATTTTAATTTTAGAAAGACAGCCACAACTTAGATTTCTGTAGTTGTAGATTAAACATTAAAAACATTCTGATTGACTATGACTTTGTTGCTTCATGCAGTATTTGGCTGTCAATGAGGACTAAACTTACTTGACAATGGCAATATGTCATGTAGCGGCAGGTTACGAAATTGCGAATGTGCACATCACGCATTTAATGGTGTCTGATATATTGAATAAAATCACTTTACAGTTGATGTACTCTAATTGAATGAAATCTTTATAGGGTCTGTTTATTTGCCTGCTGACCATTAAACTCACCTTATTTTATACCCTCATTAAAGCAGCACAGCTCAGTGCCACCTACAGGTTCATGGGCAGCGCACATGCATTTTACATCTTTGATTCTACTTGATAATTCATGCATAGAGAAATATTCACACTGAATGATATTTTGGCCACTATCAGAATTAGATTTATTAGACATCAGGCCATAACATGCTACTGTTGCCAAACATATACATGCTACACGCAGCTCAAAGACATTACATTTATATGAATAACACAATGCTTCATAAAAACGTACAGGAGACCATGTGAGTGTCAGTATAATCTATATTAATAAAAGATGCAGTTTCTATGTGTAGCCTTGAAATGGCATGGAAATGCATGTGTAGGATGAAGCGCTGGCAGCAGTGGAGCCCGGCATACGGCGCAGAGAACACACAGACAGGTCAATTCACTGCTGCTCAGAATAAACCACCAGTATAGTGGGTACATGCCATATAGCGCTGTAGGATGCCTTCATTTCACAGCACACACTAAAAACACAATAAACCAATGCAGATTTGTGGATGTCACAGCTGCTGTCAGTTTTCACAAGGAATACACAAGGCCTTTCTGCAGCTCAAACTGTAAACTATGATTCCAATGGAATGCATGAACTGAAAAAAAAGCTTGTATATATACACAACCGTTCAGTCTCACGTTTACCAAAGCTGCATTTATTTGATCAAAAATACTGTAAAAATGGTCATATTCTAAAATACTATTACAGTTTTAAAGAACGGTTTTCTATTTTAATGTTATAAAATGCAATTTACTGGTGGCAAAGTTATTATTAGCAGATATTACTTTAGTGTCAAACAATCCTGCAGAAATCATTCTGATATGCTGATTTGCCTAATTGCTGAGCCCAAACTTTTGAACAGTAGTTCTGGCTAAAAGCATCTGTTAAATGCTGTGTTGTCTTCTTCTGTGAACCCAAAACATCTGATGACTTAAATTTCTGGACATTTTTAGGAATAAAAAAAAACCTTCAATTATGTGGTTTAACGAGTGATTAATTGGATTGGTTATGACACAGATTAAGAAAGTTCACTTGAGTCCCATATTATTCATTTTGACCACACAGCACACAGTGTTTTTACAACGTCTATCATTGTAACATGTTTACATCTCCTAGGGTTGGGCCGATGGCTGACAGACATATGCATTGATATACATTGGATTGATTTTAATAACTTTAATGTACTTGATGTGTACCCAGCACTAGGAAAATCATAAGTATTGGATCGGGACCCAGTATCAGCAGATCAAATCAGATCGGAATCCCTAATATTTTTTACTTTTTTTAACGGTCACAAAGTGCGTTCAATTTCAAATGTGGTACTTATTCAGTATGTGATATTGGACGCACTGTAAATATTAGGTGGTGTTCACGCTGACAGCAGTCTGAGGAGGTCATGTGATCCACCACCTGACAGCAGTGTAGTGGACCTGTCTTCCTCCGGGCTAAGTATGAAAGCTCAATTATAAACTTCACCATGTAAGGAGGGACTAGATGTATATATACTGAATGGTGTCTAATAAGAGCAACTGTTCACCAGTTGACAGGGATTTATAGCAGTAACATTTGAATGTTCAGGTCCTGTCCTGGTGAACTGAAATCCCTTGAGATCTTTGCGATCTTTGGATTTGTTGAAGGTCTGGCCTTTAAAACAGAGACATGAGTGACTGTACGCCTCTGTGTAATCAGACACCAATCACTGCCGCCATGATGCTTCTATTCTTATCAGACCTATTTTTGTTGGACTCAACACACATAATGCTGAAGGTGTTTGCCAAGCTCTTGGGTAAGACACAGTGACCTGTGATGAATTCAACATAAACCTTCATTTTCAACACTAGATCTATTGTGTTGTCATTTTACACCTAGCAAACAAATGTTTTGCTTGTAAAGTGTGCTTGTGCATCTTTCTTCGCAATAAATGACACTTGCATTGCTCAGTTGTCTTTATTGCACTACTTAATTTGCCAGTTTAATTGTCTCTCTGCATATTTTGTTGGAGGCTTTAATACACATTCATTTGGAGAGATCAGTAACTGATCCGAATTATTCTGATTGTTCTCTTGCTGGTCCAGAACTAAAAATAAAAGAAATAAATAAAAGAATGAACATTTCAAGTGTTTCATTTAATAGAGATGGTTTTCTTCGTGGCAGGATGCTTGTGAAATGATTGTGTGATATCAGGTTTATAAACGCAGGCGATGTGACGCAGCTCATCTGTCTGAAAATAAAGTGTTAAATCAGAGGTCAAAAGATTAATAACTGTATATTAGATGGAAAATCGCAGTGGCTATCTTTAGACAACTGCTGCTTTACACGAGCAGAGGACAGCTTATTCTTCAGTGTTACAGATCCCAGTGTAGTGATGCTTTTATTCCTTTACAGGGTTTCTGCGGGTCCTTAAAAACTCTTAAATTTAGTTGTATCAAATTTAAAGTCATAAAAAGTTTTACATTAAGGTCTTAAATTTGGGGAAAGAAAGACGAGACTTGCTATATGGCTGGATTAAGCTTCAAAAGGTTAGGATTTCAATGAATAATTATGAACGCTGCACGTTTCCAGTCAAAACACAGTGCAGGTGTTTTTATATGAATGTATCACTGAAGGGAACCGACTGTCTTCAGAAAAGTTTTAATGGCATTTTTATTTAATCTTGCCTACATATAATGCCTGATGAAGTAGCGTTTCTGAGTACAGTGCTGTTACCGTGGAAAGCGCTGTATTTCTGCCGTTCCACCTGCTGGCAGAGAATTAATTGCATTTTCAATAAGCCTGTCTGCTGTTTTTGTTCAGACCAAAGCAAAAATCTACCAATATTTTTCAGTCACCTTTTCAGGGAGTTGCTTAGAGTGTTGATTTTTTTTTTATGTGCTTATGTGGCCATGTAAACTCCAACCGTTTACACAGTGCATGTAAGCATGAACACAGCATTCACATCTTAAGCAGCTTACTCACATTAACTGATTTTCTGGTGCACATAAACATGCTGACTGACTCTGATCAATGTGTCTTCAGAAGGACTGATGCTTTGCTTATCCTGCTGAATGTTTTATTTCTGAGAAATCTAAATGTGATCTTTAGCTAGCTGTGCAACCTAACTGTAGAGAAGAATATTACCGAAATATTGATATTGCTGTTAATGAGATGAATTGATGGAATAATGTCGACTCATTCCTTGGTCCACAGGGAAAGCTCACGTTACTTATATCTTAAAGCTGCAGTCCGTAAGTTTTGCCTCTTTGTCGCCATCTCTGTTTGAAAACTTGGAAATGCAGCTGTGTGCGGAATTATCTAGCTTGCGTGGGTTGCGAGTCGGCACAGCACCAGCGCGGATGAATCTAATGTTCTGAAGAGTATGTGTGGCAGTCAGTCACCGCACTGGTGTGGATATCTACTGTAGTTCGCAATCACAGATTCTAGCCTACGTCTTGGAATATGACCCAAATAAGAATTTTCACCATATATTGCCATCTGAACAAGTAAGTAACAAGTCTGCCACGCTTGTTCTGACCAACTGAGGAAAAAAGCATTACTATAAATCTCTCTACCAATAGTGATTAAATCTAAAGATCGGTTAGCTCATATCAAATTAAACCGTTCAAATTATTATTATTGTTATACTTTCTTCTCAAATGATTAATGTTAACAACATCAGCATTGGTGACTATGAGTATAGTGTGTATTAGCGTGTAGATTTCAATTTCTGCACAGTCTAATCTAGTTGTCATACTCTTTGAATTTCTTATCAAGAAATTATTTTAACCCAAAAAGCAAATTATGCTCCCTTCGTACTGGTTTTCTTTAAAATACACATTTTTGTAATCCCAGGCTATCTGTAATCAGAAACACATTTATAACTGGAATATAATTTCATTTCATTCACATGTGTTTCATAAACACATAATCCTTTTTGGATTACAATCCGCCATCAAAATGATACATTTAATTATTCTGGCTGCTGTGAAAAAAGGCTATAAACGATCCGTCACCTGCAGGATCCTCAGGATAGTAGCCGGGACAACTCCTTTATGTTTACAGACGTGATGTAATGAAACACAGTGCTATGCTCGAATTTCCCGCGAAAACCTACCCGTACCAAAACATTATTATAAGCTAACCGTTGTGAATCGGGCTTAAGTAAGGAGATAGTTTTGAACGCTGGCTGGTTATGTACTTTCTCAAATATTGATTTCGGATCATCTCTTACCAAAAAAAGTTACGGACTGTAGCTTTAAAGGGGTCATATGATGTTGATAAAAAGATGATGAAATAATGAAATGTGTTTATGCGGTTTAAGGTTAAAAAAACACATTATTTTCCACATAGTGTACATTATTGTTTCTCCTCTATGCCCCGCCTTTCTGAAACTCGTAGATTTTTACAAAGCTCATCGGTCTGAAAAGCAAGGAGTGCTCTGATTGGCCAGCTATCTAGTGCGTTGTGATTGGCCGAATACCTCAAGCGTGTGACGGAAATGTTACACCCCTTACCATGCTGTGATGCCCTGTAAAGATGATGCACAAGAAAGCCCGCAAACAGGTGAGGAGTACAAAGTGGTGGTGGGAGTGTCATGGTCTGGGGCTGCATGAGTGCTGCCGGCACTGGGGAGCTACAGTTCATTGAGGGAACCATGAATGCCAACCTGTACTGTGACATACTGAAGCAGAGCATGATCCCGTCCCTTCGAAGACTGGGCCGCAGGGCAGTATTCTAACATGATAACGACCCCAAACACACCTCCAAGACGACCAATGCCTTGCTAAAGAAGCTGAGGGTAAAGGTGATGGATTGGTCAAGCATGTCTCCAGACCTAAACCCTATAGAGCATCGCAAGGTCTCTAACATCCACCAGCTCCGTGATGTCGTCATGGAGGAGTGGAAGAGGACTCCAGTGGCAAACTGTGAAGCTCTGGTGAACGCCATGCCCAAGAGGGTTAAGGCAGTGCTGGAAAATAATGGTGGCCACACAAAATATTGACACTTTGGGCCCAATTTGGACATTTTCACATAGGGGTGTACTCACTTTTTTGGCCAGCGGTTTAGACATTAATGGCTGTGTGTTGAGTTATTTTGAGGAGACAGCAAATTTACACTTATACAAGCTGTACACTCACTAGTTTACATTGTAGCAAAGTGTAATTTCTTCAGTGTTGTCACATAAAAAGATATAATAAAATATTTACAAAAATGTGAGGGGTGTACTCACTTCTGTGAGATACTGTACATATATATGTATATATGAAACAAATTAAAAGCTGAATTAACATTACTTTATATTCTGAAATTAATATAAAACATCAATTTGTAAATGCACCAGTGTGCAGGCATTTTTAGTGTTTTATATACATAAAATAAACTACAGTAAGAACAAAGAAACAAAGTAAAGCATATTGACAAATACAATAAAACAAAGATACAAATTAAATAAACAGTGCTTTAAATTGTTTCCATGAAGGTCTACTAACATTACTGTACAGGTAAGTAATATAGCCTAATAAAGTAATCAAATGTAAATGAACGCATAGTTTTTGATAGAATAATGCTTATTAAAGCTAACATTATTCAGATTGAGAGCTGTAAGTGATTTTCTCTTTTGAATTTTGTTGTTTGATTAACATTGATGGCTTAAGCACCAGTCACTGCTGTCACTTTAAGACAATATTTTTACACACATCGGATTTTCTTCCAACTGTTCCATCCACTTAAGACATAAACTGTGTTTAAGTGAACACTCTCCAAGCTGGCCATTTTGACATATTTTGTGTGTATTTGACCGCTTGGAAGTGCACCCGAAGCCAAAAGTGTAGCTTGTCTTGTTGTGGTCCGTATTGAAGCGCGTGCACACATTTCAGCCTGGGGAACAGCGTTTCTTGCACATATTATTGTGCTTATAACGTTTCATCGAACATGTCCCGCAGTTTAGCAACCATAAAGACAGCATTTTACAACAATCACCGATTGTGCTGATTCTGCCGTTAAGTTTGGGTTTTAGGGAGGAACGAATGTGCAACGTTGTGAAGGGAAGAAAAATGCGCTTGATGAAATGCGGCCTCATATCTTCTTTTTTTTATAATCCTTAGAAGCCAAAATCGGGGAAAAAATCGAATTAGCTTAGTATCACAGCCACAGGCCTAAAGCCTAAGCAGACGTTTTAATGTTTAGTTCTTTTCTCTATCATAATTAAACAGGGCTTTCATGTTGTGCGTGCTGTAGCTCCTCCGCATGAGTGCGATCTCGCTTCTGAATTGCGAATAGCAAAAATGCATCATAGACAAAAGTCTGAATATTATTGCATATAAAAACAGCAGGCGACTCTGGTGAGATAGAATTTCCATTAAAGATAATGTCTATATAGCAATAACAAATGCATGTGTGTTTTCTTAATCTCTCGAGTACTGACAGCAGAACCGTTAACGTCAGAGCTTATCGATACTCCGGTCTTTCATAATTTAGCCCCGGGGCTCATTTAATACCAGGTTTCAGTACCCATCCCTACGCTCCACTTAGGGGTGTGCGATATATATCGTCTGCGATAATATTGTAATTGTTGTTTTAACGATGTGCGATTTGACATTATCGAGTATTTTGCAAAAACCATTCAAAACATCCCTACAGAGCGCACGCATACATTACGTGAAGTCTAGACTAGTGCGTGTGCGCATTTAGTGTGTTTTCTTTCACTGCATGATTCAGTCTATTAAAATGCATTTAGAATGATCACAAATTCAAGACATGATGGCAGAAAATGTATATATTTATACCACTTCATATAGTTATTCAATTTCACACGAAGAGTGCCGTTTTTCTCCAAAAATTACCATGATTACAAATGTGACATTGAATTCAATAAACAATAAGTTAATTAAGAGACTTACGCTTTATATACTATATTGCTTGTTTTTGCTCTATTTCGCCAACAAAAACCGTTCCGAATACAGCCACAGCGCTGTTTTGTGTCTCTGAGCAACATGACGGTGTTTCGTTCTTGAATGAATCACTCGTTTAAATGATTCGGTTCAATCGCAATGACTCAATTAACAGTGATTTGCTGCCACCTGCTGGCGGTTTTAATTTCAAATTTCGGCTTTTTCTTTCTTTTTTCTTTTTTTCTTGTTTTAAATCATTTCAAATATCAGTATTCAACGTTTTATGTTTAATATATCAAAACATTATTTATGCATTTGTAATTGCAGGTTAAATGCATTCATGTCTTGCATTAAACAAAGTACATGTGTGTAAATACATCTACTGTAAATGCCACTTCAGATGCAGCTTCTGTGTTGATTTAATTTGCTTGGTAACAGCCCAAATGTCTTATTATTCTAATTCCTTGATTAAACGTAAGAATTTGACTCAAAAGATAATGGACACTTTTAGGAAAAATGGCTTTATAAAGGTAAAAATGCCCATAAAATGCAAAAATCAGATCAAACTTATTGGAAAAGATGAATTTCTATCAGTATGAACTGACCACCACACAGAATATGAAGAATATTCCGGAGAAAAATCCAGAGTCCAGTTGCATAGGGATGTGCTGATTCCAAGCTGGCAGAGCTTGGAGATCAGCTTAGAGGGGATGACAGTGTTAAATGCAGAACCGTAGTCAATGAACAGCATTCTGATGTGTATTTTGACTGTCCAGGTGGGTAAGGGCAGAGTGAAGTGCCAGAGAGATGGCGTCCTCTGTTGACCTATTGCGGCGATAGGCAAAATGGTGTGGGTCCAATGTAGCAGGAAGACAGGATTTTAGGTGGGATACAACCAGTCTCTCAAAGCACTTGGCACTGATGGGGGTGAGTGCGACAGGACACAAGTCATTAAGGGCTGAGGCAGTGGAGTGCTTCGGTACTGACATGATGGTGGAGGTCTTGAAACTAGTGGGGACAGTTGCCTGGGCCAGGGACAGACTGAAAATGTCCGTAAAGACCTCAGCCAGCTGCTCTGCACAGGCTTTAAGCACACGCCCAGGTATTCCGTCAGGGCCAGCTGCCTTCTGTGCATTCACCTTACTCTGAGTGGAGTAAACATCTGAGGAGGAGAATGTGAGAGGCAGTTCATTGGGTGGAAGCTCAGCTTTGAGGGACTTTTTTTGTGTGTAGTCACTCTGCCCACACACCTCTTGATGTGCTCCAGGTCAGAGTTGGTGTAAGTGTCAATGTTGATCTGAGAGTTTGTGGTGGCCTGGGCAGCAAACACACTCCAGTATGTGTGCTGGTATTGATGCTGAAGAGTGGAGTCAGCACCTTCCAGCCAGATTTTGACAGTTCTCATTGTGGGTTTGATGGCCGGGGTATACTTGGGGAGCAGGAACAAATGGCGCTTTTCCACTGCGTGGTACGACTCGGCTCGGCACGGCTCAGTACGGCACGGCACGGTTCGGCTCGGCACGGTTTGCGTTTCCACTGCAGTTCAGTACCGCTTTAGAGTGGCCGGGATTATTCACATGTCGTTATAGTTGCGCCGCCTCTACTACCACGACTCCTAAAAAATTTTTTTTCATTCTGCATCGCCCCATCAAGCTCTCGCTGGATCCGCTCCTCTGCTATCAACAAGAGGAACGTCTGTTCTTCCGCAACAGACAACAAAACTTTTTGGTTGTTAAAAAAGGGTGCACTCGTTCAAAACAGTTGCGTTTGATCTTTCGCTGGTTGTGCTGATTTAAATCTAGCGGTTCTTTTGTGTTTGTGTCGCAAATTCAGTGACGCAGGTAGTGACAATTCTCTCCAGCCAATCCGTGATCAGCAGAGTTTACACGTCACGTTTTGGTACGGTTCACTTGGAACCCCAACCGAAGTAGTACTAAGAAAAGTACCAGGTACCAGGTATTGTACCCAGTGGAAAACCCCCAAAAAGTGAACCGTACCGAGCCGTACCATGCAGTGGAAAAGCACTCAAAAGAGAGATGGTCAGACTGACCCAGGTGGGGGAGGGATGTGACTTTGTGGGCATCAGTCACATTGGTGTATATGTGGTCCAATGTTTTATGTCCCCTTGTAGTGCAGGAGACATTTTGGTGAAATTTAGGGAGAACAGATCTTAAAGTGCAGTGATTAAAGTCCCCAGCAACAATAAAAGTCCCATCCGGGTGCAAGGTTTGTAGTTTGCTAATAGCAGACCATTGTTCTTTCATAGACAAGTTAGCATTAGCATCCGGAGGCACATAAACTGCAGCAGCAACAATGCAAGTAAACTCACGTGATAGGTAGAATAGCCTGCACTTAATAATCAGGAACTCTAGATCAGCAGAGCAGTGGGTATCAACAATGACAGAGTCTGTACACTATGTTTTGTTTACATAAATGCATACTCCACCACCCTTGTTTTTACCAGAGGTTGCTTCTACTCTGTAAAGATAGCAGCAACCTCTGCCCTGAAGATGGTGGATCTGCCCAGATGCACCACACTGTTTGGGACATCGTTACAGAACCATGTTTCAGGCCCTGTCCACACGAATGCGGGTATTTTCAAAACTGCAGCTTTTTCTATGCGGTTTGGCCGTTCATCCACATGCAAACGCAGCACCAGGTCACTGAAGCCGAACATTTTTGAAAACTCCTGCAAGAGTAAAGATTTTCACAAACATAGTGTTATCGTGTAGACAGCGAAGCTTCTTCTGGTCCAAAAGATTTTGGCTTGTGACGTCGGAGCATGCACTGTTATCTCCACCTACTGGAAACTTTTTCAGGCTTCTGATTGGCCAACATGGCTTTACGGTTGAGATTATATCGCCACCTGTTGGCTTGGCATGCTCTTGACAGTGCTTCATAGCATGCTTTTGCGTATTCATGTGGACGGAGATTTTCTTTTAAACGGAAGGAGGAAAAACTTTTTAGGAAAAAAAATACCTGTGTACATGTGGATATGGCCTCAGTGAAGAACATGACATTACAGTCCATAAGCCATCTCTGTGAGAGGGTCCAGATCTTCAGTTCGTCCAGCTTGTTTATCAGAGACCGTACATTGGCGAGGAAGATGCTGGGTAGAGCTGGCCGGTGTGGGTTTAGTCTTAGCTTAGAGCCATAGACTGTATAAAAACATGGACGTAGTGTCCGTGACGTCACCCGTAGATTTCTGAAGAGCATTTTTTAAGCCCAAAGTGGGCGGAGCTGTTCGTCACCATTTTGCTAACCTGGATAATCGAAAATGGACAAAGAGGCGGGACGTGGGTGGAGCTGGTTGCTGAATCCACACTTACCTAGCTCGACGGTGGTGACAGCAGTGGCAATCCACCTGTCACTCAAGTGGCCACGCCCTTAATTATACAGAACTTTAAGGCTTAATATAATTTAAATGGATGAGTTATTAAAAAAAATCACCCCCTCACAGTTGTCATGAAGGGCAAAATTAGCTATACAGACCAAAACCCCTTTTTGTACCAGGCTGTAAAAAAAATGTTTTCTGCTGTAAACTTGGGCATTTTAACTTGGGGAGTCTATGGGATTGACTCCCTTTTGGAGCCAGTCTCTAGCGGCCAGTCGATGAATTGCAGTTTAAGTCACTTCCGTGTTGGTTTCAAGAGAGAGACCGCTTGCTTAGCACGCAGCCCTCCACGCTTCCCCCATGTTTGTTTATGATCTTGATGCTGACGCTGAACACTTCCGGTCGGTGTGAGTGATCCACTTGTCCGCGGTGATCTTTGTAGCTCTGGAGGGAGTTTGCTGAAGTTGAAAGGATAATCCAAAACTATGTTGGAGCACCATTTGTTGATGTCCAAAAGTGATTGTTTGCTGTAGGTGTAGTTCACATAACTGAATCGTGCGAACATGTAGGAAATAACTCAGGCAAATTAATACTATTTTGCAAAAGCTGGTAAGACACTGAGCCTCGTGATGCGCACGCGCCGCCATCTTGTCTCTAAGATGACGTACTTCACAACAAGAAAACAAGGCTATAATCATAAACACAGCTACTTTAAACTTGTGAACATTTCAATAATGCAAAACGGTCAGCCACCAAATGACAGTGTGTAACTAGAGCAGACAGAGAAATTAGATATTTGATGTATAAAAATAGACTGTTTAATACTGCAAGAGATATCTGACAAACTGTTCCGTGTGTGTGGTGTTTGCCAATCAAACGGAGACACGCAGTCTTTCACAGTCACTGACACTGATGCTTTCAAGTTTATTTGAGTCCGTCTCCACAGTCGTTCTGAAAAGACGCTCTTAACAAGCCACAATGTTTCTCAGGGTGATGAAACTGCCCTTAAATCACAGTGGAGAAAAAAACTTGCTAAAAGCTCTTAAAAAGAAAACTTTGGCATATTATTGTATTATTTCATAGGATGAAACATTAACAAAACAGTTTCAGTGGTTATTAATATTCAAACTTTTGTCTGCAAAACCAAAGCAATAATTTGCAACCAACAACATTCAACTAGAACAACTACCATGCATGCATATATACAAAAAAAACTAACATTATGATCAAGATGACTTGTATTCAAGATGTTAAGTCTGAAAAAAGTATGTTTTGTCTTTCAAACCATATGAAACCAGAGTACAAAGTGTACATTTATAAGAACTGCAAATAACCTTACTTTTATTAAACATCCCATCTGTTTTTATTTATAAATAAATAAAGAGGGTCTGCATCATTTACTGATATGTAATTAATCCCATAAATTGACAGCCCCCAAATATATACGTGCATTTTATCAGCCATCAGCTGCTCCATAAACCTGAAATAAACTGAAATTAGAAGCACTTTTCCCCTAAACTTATGATCTAATAATACCATAAAACATTAAGTTCTGCTACAAAGGTAGCAGATCAGTCACCCATTTATCGGAGTTCCTTCCTTCAGATGCCAAATAAGAAATGAAAAGACAAAATGATCCATCAATATATTTTGGGTTTTGGCAGGCTGATTTCACTGCAGAAAACAAAATTGTGACTGAAAACTTGACCTTGTTGAATTTACTCAAAATATGCCATTGAAATGAGCTGGAAAACAACTTTAAATGATTCTGGCCTTGCTGTCTCAGAATGTAATAAAGCTGTCTGATTGGTTTGCAAGCCTGTCAAAGATGCAAACTGCTTCAACTAACTAAACCTAGACTAGATTAACAGCATCCATTACAAGAATTATTATGACCTAACATCAAAAAGAGATATTTGACACCAAAATGAACCTGAAGAACATGTACACACCACTCTTCACTTCTCTCATTAAGACAGATCTGTGAGTCATTCAGTATGGCGATACCTGCGAGCGGGCCATAAAAAGCTCATGAAAGTAGCCAGCTCATGGAGTTGGCAGAGGACAGTCACGACAGACGCTCGGCAAGGGCACTTGCTTTTGGTGCAGCTTTATATAACGCCTTATAAAGTGCTCACTGAAGACACTGCCAAGTTATTAAGCACGCAATACACATCCTGTTAGTGTGTGAAGTGTACGGAAGTGTGCACTATCCGGAAGAGGTGTTGGTGGGGGGTATTTAATTATCTATGTCCGCTGATTTTGGCAGATCACACTCATTTGAGCCCGAGTACACACGGGGCTGTTTTGGCCTGTCACTGATTGAGCTCGGCTGCCAGCACCGGACATATCAGACCAAACACGGGACAAGATTGTCTAGCAGGTGGGCCACAGATCTGATGGTCAGGGCTGGGTACTTGCATGTAATCTGAATTATGTAATCAGATTTCCAAAAATTAAGTACTCGTAATTAAAGTATATGACATTTTAAAATGCTCAATCAGATTACAGTAACTTTTTTATGGATTATATGATTACATATTACTCAATATGGCAATAAATTATTCATAATTTACTTATTCTGCCTAATTCTTAATTTTTCTGTCTTTTAAATTTTCCTTTCTAAAAATCATACCATTTAGCTTTGACTATATTCACATGTCATGTAATCAATTTGCAAACCATGCTTCTGAATGTGAGGGGAAACACCTCTCAAGCAATTAGAGACCATGTATGAAACAAATAATTATACAAGTTACTAAACACTGATGATAGCTGTGAAACACTATGTCGTCATCATATACCTGGACAAACATTTCAAACCTGGAAGACTTTGGGCGTGTAATGTCATTGCTGTTTTCATGTTTATTAATGTTTGTGCATATAATGCAGGGATTCCCAAACATTTTTGTCAACTAAACAAATCTGACATTGAAATATCTCAGGTAATATTTCAATAATTTAACAGCACATTTGCATGTTCACAGTTCTCTGATCTTGGTTAATGATCACAATGTAAACCAATTAAATATTTCTATTTTTTGGTGTATTTTTTGGTCAACGAAAAACACTAGATCTTGAATGCATTGTAGGCTTTAGATTAGCACCAGCAAAATCTTTGTGAGCATCACTTACGACACAAACAACTCCAGAACTGAATACTTGCACAAACAATTAACTCTATATAAAAAGTAAATGACAGTAACACAACTCAGCTGTGAAACAAATCATTTCTCTGATGCTTCTGTCCTGTTTTATTGTGAATATAGATGCTTCTTAGCAACACATCATGCATCACTGCATTCTTAGTATCGCCACAAGATATTTTTGTATTTTTACTTTAGCTTTCTCTTTTAACTATGGTCATGGTGGAGCAGCAGTTTGAAGAGAATCTTGCTGAGATCTACCTGCATTAGTTCAGGCCTCCAAATATCCATGTCTGTCTCCAATAACAGCATGTATTACTAATGAATCCGGGTCAAGAGCGCTTTTGTCCTGAGCTTGTATCAAGTGCACAAACATCAGGTTGAGGGTGACTGATTAGTAAAGACCAGATCTTATAAAAACAAGGGAAAATATGTGTTATAGAATATCACCAGGCTCAAAGCACCTGGAGCAGCTGATTTCTATTCAGAAATTTTTGGTATCAAGCTGGTTTTTAACATAATGTATCCTTTCATACATCATCTCGAAGAGGAACGCCGAGAGATTTGTTTGAGACGCACCTTCAGCAGCTCCCGGGGGAAATCTTGTCCTCCATTGAGTCCATCCAGATTATTGATGAATTCCTGGCACGTCATCTTCTTCCCGATATTCTGTGGGGCATGAGAAACATTTATTGGGCTGTTAATGGGGCAGGATGGCACTGCATCACCCTGATTTAACCCTGCGAGTCTGACACGACCTGACAGCAGCAGAGGAGGGGATCTCTAATGAATTCATGCTGACATCCCAGCATGCACTCCTACAATGGCTGTAAATCAGTCAGTCCTGCTTTCTCATCAAATTTACAAACTGAATAGAGCCTACTATTAAACGTAAGGAACCCTACAGTATTCACTGGGGTGGGCGGCAAGACATTTTATATCACAGAATGTATCACTATATAATTGTTTTTGCTGGAAATTCCATGTAAAATACAGTTAATATATGAGATACATTACCATAACGTTTTTTAAAGAAATGTATACTTTAACAGATCGAAGGAGACATCTTGAAGCGCTACTTGTGGAAAGGACCTTGTGAAGTAATCCCAGAAGGTGCTCTTTGGTTGGGTTTGAAACAACTTTTGAAAAAAGGGAATCCAAGGCACTGGATTCCCAAGGCACTCCAAGCCTTTAGAAGTGCCAGAAGAAGTGTCTTGGATTCTTTTTTCAAAAATGTATACTTTTATTCAGCAATGATCCATTAAATTAATCAAAAAAGACAAAGATTTATCAGGTTTTTTCAACTTTCTATTTAACAAAGAATGCTGAAAAAGTAAACAGGTATAAATTACATTTGAAAGTGAAACTTATCTGTATAGTGCTTTTCACAATACACATTTTTTTCTTCAGAAATCGTGCTGTCATGTCAGTGCTTTACCATACAGCAAGTTTTATTGCTGGGCAATATGACAACATAAAAAGATGATACAACTGATTCTCCAATACCTAGATCCTTTTAGATCTATTTATATTGCATTTAATGTTGTCTAAAACATATGTGACCCTGGAGCACAAAACCAGTCATAAGGGTCAATTTTTTTAAATTGAGATTTATAAATAGATTAACAAATTAGCTTTCCATTAATGTATGGTTTGTTAGGATAGGACAATATTTGGCCGAGATACAACTATTTGAAAATCTGGAATCTGAGGGTTCAAAAAAATCTAAACATTGAGAAAATCATCTTTAAAGTTGTCCAGATGAAGTTCTTAGCCATGCATATTACTAATCAAAAATTAAGTTTTAATATATTTACAGTAGGAAATTTACAAAATATCTTCATGGAACATGATCTTTACTTAATATCTTAATGATTTTTGGCATAAAAGAAAAATCAATAATTTTGACCCATACAATGTATTTTTGGCTATTGCTACAAATATACCCCAGCGACTTAAGACTGCTTTTGTGCTCCAGGGTCACATATATCAGTGCAGCATTATTAAATAGGTTAAAATAGAAACAGTTATTTCCAGTCAAATAAATGCAGCCTTGGTGAGCAGAAGAGACGTATTTTGTAAAAACATTTTTAAAAAGCCCAAACTTTGGAACTGCAGTCTATATGTAAGGTCTATTTTTGGATAATCAAATAAATTAACTTTGCAAAGAAAAAATACTTAATATTATTTGATTGTTTTCTCTTTTTATTTTGTCGATTGATTGATGCAAAGCAAAAGATTGTTTATAAATTATGCCTGACACCATATAATGCCACGCTCATGCAATAATTCACAGACTGATGCACCTGATTAAGCACTGCTGGAGGAGGTGACGGCTTTAACTAAATGCACAGAATTAAGAATATCTATTACAATCCAGAACTGATCGAATCCAATAGCATGAATTTTATTTAACTGGAGTATGTAATCTATATATAAGCATTTGCTCCGAGCTACTTCGCTGTTGATCTCTGAGCTATTATATAGTTTGTGTACATAAAAAGGAATTTAAATGTTTTACTTCACTGAATGACTCAAACATTTACAAGTTTGCATTTTGTTACAGCATTTCCTGTCTGATGATGATTTGTTTTGGTCACAGTAGTTCTGTCTTTGTTTTGTGAGAAAGCAAATGACCAAAATACATGTGGGGAAAAAAATCACGATCTACAGTGGGACTTTAATAAGCTTTTCACAAGCGCATACAGCTACCACATACACAGACTGCTGCTGTTATACATCCTCTACAATTACTCTGTCTGAACCTTGATTTCTCCTTCACAGCATCAGATTGCTGCTTTTATAATGTCATAGACAAAGACTGAAGGAGAAAGCGCAGACGGTGTTTGTTCCACTGACTTTACTGTTCCTGCCAGCACCAGCCGAGTTCGTAGGTGGATGGCACTGACAAATGTTCAGACTGGCACGAGATATCAAAGAGAGACACAGGCTGCTTCGAAATACACGATTCCACAAGATCTCACGCTGCATTTTCATCAGTAAAGCGATGCTATAGCCTCCTGTCATTCATCACTTTAACAGCACATCAAGCCCTTTTTCTCTTTCTGATTTGACATGGGTCTGCAGCACAGATCACAAACTCAGCAAAGACTGACTGAGAATAAAACGCTATTTTGCAAGAACAACAAATTCTCAAAAAACAAACAAACATTTGAGTCTTGCGCAGTAACCAGATATCACGCTCTGTTTTTATTCACAATTTGTACAGTGTCCCAACTTTTTTGGAATCGGGTTTGTACAATGCAGACGTGTGTTTATTCCACTGCCCCCATCATTTCAATTAAATTGTGAATAAATCATGTATTTGTTACAATGAATGCAATTAATGCTTCTTTAAATTTAGAAAACGTTCTCGAACAGAATGACAGGATTCCATTATGTATTACAGTAAGTGTAATGAGATTTTTGCATTACTGGAAATTGCAGTTAATTGTATTGTCACAAAAAATGTCCCAATAAAACAAATCTGAAAGACCACAGGACATGGCTTGATAAGTGCTGTTTAGAGGACAAATGAGGACAATGGAAGCAATCAAAATCAACAAGAGAGCAATGATATGCAAGTGCTATAACAAGTCTCAGTTAGCTTAACGCAGTACACGTAGCAAGTTTTTTAAAATTATATAATAAATAAAAAGGAAACAGATAGAATAGAAAAAGAATAGAGCAGGCTAGTGTTAGAGGCCTTTTTTGCTTTTGTTAATTGTATAATAAATAAAAAAACAAATAGATAGAATACAAAAAGATTAGAAAAGCTAGTGTTAGTATTTCTTTAAAGAAAATAAGCAGTTTTTTTATTTTAATATTTTTATAATATATCATATATTAATATGTTATACATATTATATTATATTTTTATTATTTTATTATTAAATATTTCAGATTTATCTATTTATTTTTTTAATTACACCTTTTTATGTTTCTGAAAGAAGTCTCTTCTGCTTAATAAGACTGAATTTATTTGATCAGAAATACAGTAAAAATATTAATATTGTGAAATAATATTCTAGTTTTTATATTGTAAAATGTAATTGATTGCTGTGATCAAAGCTGAATTTTCAGCATCACTACTCCAGTCTTCAGAGTCACATGATCCTTTATAAATAATCTAATGTGCTGATTTGCTGAAACATTTCTGATTATTATCAGTGTTAAAAACAGTTTTGCTGCTTCATATTTTTGTGTAAACCTATTTTTTTCAGGATTCTTTGATGAATAGAAAGTTCAAAAGAACATCATTTATTGAAAGAGAAACTTTCTGTAACAATATAAAAGTCATTCGATCAATTCAGTGCATCATTGCTGAATAAAGGTTTTGTTGTTTGAATGGTAGTGTATGTCCTGTTGAAACAGGACGCTTTGGATGGGACACGCCAAAGACAACAGGCTTCAGTCATGACACAGCAGTGAACCGTGTTTGTCATTGCCAGTGGACAAAAATCTGGACCGTTTGCCTGTAAATTTTAATGCATCTATTTGCTATACATTTATTTTGTCTGTTTTCAGGAATACAGTAGTCAACCTCAAAGCCTCATGAAGTCTTTATTGGTTCCACAAAATAACTTTTGTTTTCTTTATGTAAAATATACATTTCTTCTTTCAAACCAGGACAGGTTTTGATGAGATTTACCCATCTGCTCTGTCTCTATATAACCTGTGTGATATGCATAACGCTTCCCTACACAAACGCAGCCATGTATTTATTTGTGTGTGGGCGTCTGGCATACATTTCTGAAAAGATCCACAGCCGCGCAACTTTCAGCTGTATTCACCCACATGACATGAAACTAAACAACGTTTGAAATGAAAGCGTCTAGAGGAGTGCTGCGGCGTGGGCATGAAATCTCTACGTCTCCATGGCACATGCGTTCTACTGAGTGTGTCACACACAAAACACGGCGTCCTGTAAGTTTCAAGACACATGATCAAACACCATGGAGACCAATGAGAGGAGCTATTCTTAGAGAACCCAGAATGCACCTCACATTTCACTGAGGAAACGGTGGGGGGTGCAGATAACTTTCTTCTTTCTTCACTGTACTGTAGTTACTAATGGCACATTTCTGAATCCTTTCTTTTTGTTTTCCTTTTCTGGTCAAATTGAGCTACTTATATTTATTAAGACACACCCACGCAGATTTCACCGGTTTAACCCTGAACATTTGATCGCAGATAATATCCACAGTAACATCAAACACAAAAGACATCCTTTGTCTTTGTTTGACATCCTTGACACTAGTTGGTGAATCCCTGGGCAACATTTCACCCTCCCCAAAAATATTTTTTAGACTTTTTATTTTGAGGTGAACATGACCCAGACAAATCCTCCTCCAGTGGGATCTTTGCATTCACCAATAACAGGCTCTGATTCGGTCAAACGGCGTCTGCATTCATGCGCTTATGGCAAAGATGGAACAAACTGTCAGTTTTCACTTAGCTAGTAATACGGGCAACTCTAGCAGAGGGTCAGAGGTCACTTACTGGGCCATGAAGGTCAGAGTTGAGCAGCATTAGCGCACAGGTAAGGCAATGAACTCCATCTGCAAACATCAATGAAACATTCGGTGAACACACTCATAGACAGGTCAAAGAAACTGAACATTATTTTTATCATAACTTCTGATATCACGCACACATTCATCTCTGCATCAGGAGAAAGTCTAACATCACTTCCATGGCAACAGTCTTAGCAACAAGCTTTTTATCCATAGACTGGTCATAGCTGTTACTAAGATGGTTGCTATGGAAGAAACACGACACTGTGATACTGAATGAGTGATTAAACCCAATCATGTTTCATGGAGAATTAGTGAAGAGGGGAAATAAAATGATTTCAATTATCTAACAGATAACAAATCTTGCGCAAAATCCCAAATGTTTTATTTATAGATTTCATATGGAGCGAATTGTATATGCTGAGGCATCAAACAACTTTTTTTTGAGACAATATTAGCTGAGCTAGTTTCATGTTTTTGTATTACACCACACTCTCTTTCTTCTCTCACAGGAGTGAGCGATATAAAGCCAAAATACTTATCACTACGTTATTGTCATTTTAGTTGGTAAAGACATATTTCACAATATACAGTTTTTTATGGAAATGTGATTGAAAACCTACTTAAAATAATAGTCCTTATGACAATTAATAAAATAATCACAATATTTCTATATTTAGAATACAAATTTGATACATTTTGATATTTTTTTCCACAAACAGTCATGAACATTGAAATGAAACCATTTTATAAATATTTAACTGTTATATCGCCTATTCTCACATTATTAACTTCATCAACTCATATCAATGTCTAATCTCACATCCATTTATTTATTATTTGGTTAGCAGCCATGTAATAGCAGGATAATGCGCAGTCAGCTGTAAATATGGTGAGATACTTTTGCTTCAAAACACTCTAAAGCATAATATCATATTTTCTACTTTACTTTGATGTCTGATTTGTGAACAAGCTGATTCTTTCCAATGAACCTGGTGAACTGGTTCACAAATCACACTAAATGATTAATTTGTGAATCGGACTGATTCGACTGAAGCGGTCTTTGAGTCAACAATTCACTGATTCAATGATCCGGTCAGAACGGCAAAGAACCGAGATATCACCGGAGCACAAACAATGGTGTAAAAAGTAAGTTACTGATGCTGAATTTTAGTATTTATTAGTGTAAATGAAAATCATTTTTAGGTAAAGACTGTCAGTTATTTGTTAAGTAAATCTGCTGTAAAAGGATGAGAAGACATGTGGGCATGCCTGCATTTGTGTGTCATGTCTATACGGGGTAACTTACATTAGGTAAAATAATGTAAATTACTGCATTTTCCCCACTGATGTAGCAGTTTCAAATTACAAAAAACTAGCACGTTTGCATAGCGTCCATCTTTAAACATTAGCGCATTTTGCCCCATGTGACCTCTGCGCATTGTAGATATATAATTACACAAATTTAGTTTTGTCTCATTATTAAAATTCTAAATGTATATTTCACTTGTTTCCACACTTAATTATCAGTAAATTGGTATTTTAGTATACTGAAGTTTAATGCTTTCATAGTGTACAATAAGTTTTGGTAATAAAAGTTTGCTTATTTACAGATTAATGCATATTAAATGTCTGCATTAATCGTTCTTATTAGTGCTGATTAATGTGTAGTCTGACTAGTGCTGGATAGAATAAATATTAAACATGATTCAGCGATCACTACTTTTTACTTGCAATACTCAAGTACATTATAAAATCAAGTACTACTGTACTTTTAAGCAAGTAAAATTGAAAATGAGTACTTGTACTTTGACTAGATTTATGTTTTATTAGGGTATCTGTACATTTACTCAAGTACTTGATTTGTGCACTTTGACCACCACTGTATGATCCTTTACATATTCAATTGATCTGAAATAGAAATTTTTAAGTAATGAGTAAATGGGAAAGGTTACGTATGGATGACACATAGAGTACCTTGTGCAGTGAAGACGGTGGGATTACACTGATAGTACCGATTAGAGAAATGAATTAACACCCGCTCTCTCTCCTGAGTCTCGCCCATTAGTGAGAATGCTTTCAGAAAACATCTGCAACATAAAAACAGCAATATAACATGACTTTGAACTTCATGTCTTGCTTGTAGCTTGAGTGTGAAGACTCAACAGGGGTCCAGAATCAGGTCCAGATACAAGATAGAAGATAAAAAGAGCCAACAAAGTGCTCCAATCACAGTAAAAACATCAGTGATGTGTGTGGGCAGACTACAGGACGAAATAAAGATCCAAAACCACACAAAAAGATGAATGAAAAACTTTGTGAACACTGGCCAATTATCTGAACTCTGGTAAGAATGACTCCTGAGCTGTAATCAGATATTGTCCAAAAATAATTTTAAAAATTAAAACAACATAATAAACAAGCTAAACAATATAATAATGTTCAGCATTCTTTGGTTGCATAGATGATCTTAATTGTTCAAAATATTCTATATTCTATAAATCTTATATGAGTGTATATAACTGTTATTACATAACAGTAACAGTATATATTACAATATTGTTTATTTAGTTATTTGGGAAATTCTACCTGAAAATATTCCTATTTTTATAAATTAAATAAGTGAATTAAATCATTTACAAATAAAACTTTCAGCAAAACTTTCATCAATTTATAATTTATAATAAATTAGTGGCATTGTTGCAAGAAAAAACAATATTATTTAACACTGGAGTTAAAGACTGTAACCATACAACCAGATGAGCCACATTTTAGCCATTGCAAAATAGAAGCAACACACACACTGTGACTGTATGACTGTCCAATAATTGAATGGCAAACACTTGACATGAGATGTACCTGAGTGATTGGTCCAATGTCATGTCTGTAAACTCAAAGAATTTGAGGTACTCTTCTGCAACCATCTTACTGAAGTCATTACTGTGAACACAAACATAAAATAAATATTATGTTATAACAGAGATTTAAAAAAAATGACATTTACATTAGCAACAGTTCAACTGGACATGACCTCATACGGTTTATGGTATCTGACAATCACATTTGATAAGAGCCTGTGTGCACTGTAATAACACATCACATCATTTTATACTCAATGTGTGTGTGTGTGTGTGTGTGTGTGTGTGAGAAATATCAGCGTGACAGAAATCAGACATACTGAAGTTCAGAGCATTTTACTAGTTTATGATGAACAACCCTGAAAAGACATTAATCTACCCTGACACAACCCTATAATAGAGAGGGTTGCAGAAGAGGAACCACAGCCGTATGAAGCACATTACATAAGAAACATGCATTTTCAGACAGACACGTGAATGAGTTTGTGGCAGTGCTGCTATATGACTGAGACTTGACATTCAGGGTTCCCACACCTTTTGACCAATGAATTTAAAAATAGAGACAGTTATCAAGGCCTGAAATTTATAGATTCACTCATAATGCTTACTGAACTTACTTGCTTGAATGGGGGAGGAGAAGGGGCACAGACAGTCTGAAATATATACAGTATTTATGACACACACACATATATATATATATATATATATTTGGCATTCCTACAGTGTGTATTGATTTATATTCTCAAGGATGATTTATACTTTATGGATTTATTTTTTTCTTCTGCAAGTCATAAAAATGACTTCCAGCCATAGTCAGATAATATAAGCATCTCCCTTCTAGTGCTATTAGATCTTAAAGGGATAGTTCATCTTCAGTTACTGGTCCCTATGGACTTAGTGCTTTTTTTGTCCCATACTATGGAAGGTGAACTATCCCTTTAATGCCGTCTTTGGCACTATAGATCATGACATTCTCCTGGATAGGCTCGAGAATTAGGTTTCCATTTGTGGGCAGGCATTAGCATGGTTTAGGTCCTACCTATCCAATCGCTTATCCAACATTTTTATTTGTGTTAATGGCAAGATGCTCAACCCAACAGAAGTATGGAGTGCCACAGGGTTCAGTATAAGGTCCTCTAAAGTATTAGGTCCTGTGGACAGTGATTGTCTTCAGACAGCAGTAGAGTGAGACAAGATATGTACGTGGCTGTGGACATTGACGTCTACAGACAGCAAAATAATGAGACAGGATGAGCATGTGGCTATGGACAGTGAATGTCTTCAGACAGCAGGAGAGTGAGACCGGATTGGAGCGTGGCTGTGTACAGTTTATGTCTTCAGACAGCAGGAGAGTGAGACAGGATGTTAGCATTGCTATGGACAGTGATGGTCTTCAGACAGCAGGAGAGTGAGACAGGATGGGGGGGGGGTATGGACAGTGATGGTCTTCAGACAGCAGGAGAGTGAGACAGGATGTTAGCATTGCTATGGGCAGTTATAGTCTTCAGACAACAGGAGAGTGAGACAGGATGAGGTGTGGCTATGGACAGTGATGGTCTTTAGACAGCAGGAGAGTGAGATAGGATGGGAGCGTGGCTATGGACAGTGATGGTCTTCAGAGAGTAGGAGAGTGAGACAGGATGAGAGCATTGCTATGGACAGTGATGTTCTTCAGACAGCAGGAGAGTGAGACCAGATGGGAGCATTGCTATGGACAGTGATGTTCTTCAGACAGCAGGAGAGTGAGACAGGATGGGAGCGTGGCTGTGGACAGTTTATGTCTTCAGACAGCAAGAGAGTGAGACAGGATGGGAGTGTGGATATGGACAGTGATGTTCTTCAGACAGCAGGAGAGTGAGACACGATGGGAGCACGGTGCTACAGAGCACACTGGAGTAATAATGCTCTCCTCTAGAGTACTGCGTCTGGCACTGAGAGTGCTTATGAATATGGATGAGTGCCTGTATGTTCAAATCTTTACTTCCAGTGTGTGTGAGAATGTGAGGGATGAATTTGAAGGCTGAGGGTGTTTAACTTCTCCAATGCAGTCAGTGACCTAAGGTCACACACAGATCTGAGAGACAGAAACATATCTGAAAAAATAACTGTGAGCACAGTTCACCACAGTAAACTAGAAAATGACATAAATTGAGCAGTTGTTTAATATGCTTGTATGTAGGCTATGAAATGTATGAATGGCAGTAGCAACAGCTTGTAGCAACAAGATATATTGTACGAAAAAATAAATATGCTGATTTAATAATACTTGAGGAAGTGCTGATGGAGCCTTTTGAAAGTTAGGAATGTGTAAGATTCATTTTGGGGGCGTGGACAGATCTATGTCATTTAAAAATCAACTGGAAATACAATGAATTGAGTTTCTATTTATTTATAGCGTTTATTTATATAGCATTTTACAAAGCATCTTTGAAGAATAATACTGCAGTAATGAGGACTTAAATTACATTTAAAGATATAAAGAAGATATTTTGAAGAATTTTGGTTACCCAACAGTTGCTGGTCCCCAATGATAATATATATATTTTACCCAGCAACTTTTTGGTCATTTACATTCTTCGAAACATATTATTTTGTGTTCAGCAGAAGAAAGAAATTCATACAGGTTGTGAGACAGGATGGGAGCGTGGCTGTGGACAGTGATGGTCTTCAGACAGCAGGAGAGTGAGACAGGATGGGAGCGTGGCTGTGGACAGTGATGGTCTTCAGACAGCAGGAGAGTGAGACAGGCTGAGTGCAGGGCTGTGGAGGCGGTGCTACAGAGCACACTGGAGTAATAATGCTCTCCTCTAGAGTACTGCGTCTGGCACTGAGAGTGCTTATGAATATGGATGAGTGCCTGTATGTTCAAATCTTTACTTCCAGTGTGTGTGAGGATGTGAGGGATGAACTTGAAGGCTGAGGGTGTTTAACTTCTCCAATGCAGTCAGTGACCTAAGGTCACACACAGATCTGAGAGACAGAAACATATCTGAAAAAATAACTGTGAGCACAGTTCACCACAGTAAACTAGAAAATGACATAAATTGAGCAGTTGTTTAATATGCTTGTATGTAGGCTATGAAATGTATGAACGGCAGTAGCAACAGCTTGTAGCAACAAGATATATTGTACGAAAAAATAAATATGCTGATTTAATAATACTTGAGGAAGTGCTGATGGAGCCTTTTGAAAGTTAGGAATGTGTAAGATTCATTTTGGGGGCGTGGACAGATCTATGTCATTTAAAAATCAACTGGAAATACAATGAATTGAGTTTCTATTTATTTATAGCGTTTATTTATATAGCATTTTACAAAGCATCTTTGAAGAATAATATTGCAGTAATGAGGACTTAAATTACATTTAAAGATATAAAGAAGATATTTTGAAGAATTTTGGTTACCCAACAGTTGCTGTTCCCCAATGATAATATATATATTTTTTTCCATTAAGGTCAATGGGGACCAGCAACTTTTTGGTCATTTACATTCTTCAAAACATATTATTTTGTGTTCAGCAGAAGAAAGAAATTCATACAGGTTTGGAACAACTTGAGGGTAAGTAAATGATGACAATTTTCATTTTTGGATGAACTTTCAATTTTTCATTTTGGGTATTTTTCTGTAAACCCCAAGTGAGCAAATCTGTGGCAAGGAACAAAAACCTCCAGGGGCCTGAAGTATACATTTTATTTTTAAAAACATTATTAAATAAAAATAATCGTCACTGAAACATGGATACGCCATTTTTTGTGTAAACACTGGAATATATTCAAAATGAATCAGGCAATTAATATGTGGACTATGCAGACACACTCTTTTATTGGTGTTAGCGAACTGCCAACTGGGCAAATTCTGAAGTACACAGAATGAATCTTTGACATATTTTAATTAAATGCGCCACTCTTAAAAATTTAGTTAAGCACTCAAATTACATAAAGTTATAAAATTAAATGAATTTAACCTTTAAAAAAAACTGGAAGTGGATGTGTTGGAACATTTTATTGTTGCAACATCAGTGAGGATTGCTTGGCTCATGGTCATTCCACTTTGAATTGTGCTCTAAACTGCAGAAATCTTGTTCTGAGTGCCAAAAAAACATTTTCACCTGAATAACGATAACTATGTGACGTGCATGTGCCTAGCAACATAGACAATGACAGACATCGCTGGACTAATTCAGTGGTCAAATGGTACATTAGTCAGTTTTTGCTGTGGCTTTTTCAGAGAATTCAGAGAACATTGTAAAGTAATACACAACTGTAATGTGGTCAACAAACCCAAAACTACCTGTTAACCAATCAGACTCAAAGTAAGCATCTACCTGTATTTTTGCACTATGTTTTTCTTCAGGTTCTAGTTAGAGGCTAATGTTTTGATAATCCTCTGGTCGGTGTGCATTACAGGTATCCAATCAAAGACTGGATAGAGAGGAGGAAAATACAGAACTAAATTTATGGCTGAAAGCACTCACTTCTTGCCCAGATGTTTGGCGACATCCGAGCGCCGGAAGCCTTCCAGGTGGTAGAGCCGTCTAGACAGACGTCGGGCAGCTTCCTGGTCGCTTCGGCTGCCATTGTGGAGAACATCTGTGTCCTTAAGACACTCCACACCATCCATGTCTGAGTCCCAGTCTGACAGCACGTCATTTAGCCCTGCATCGCTGCTGCACAACACACAAACACACAGAACACAGTCCATTACAGTAAGAATGGCTCACAGCAATCCAACAACCGACTAGTCAGTTAAATTAAGCAGAATGTTTTATTTTTTTAGTTTTGATATTTTTAGTGGCACTTCTTTACTTAGCAAGCTATGCTTTAGCTGTTAGTGTACACCCTAAAACCTTCTCTGAAAAGTTCTGCACTTTTAGTGTCAGCATTCAACATAAATGGCGACCGACTTTCTACCATATTGTGATGTGAAACAAAACTATCAAACAAACAAAAAAATTATGTAGGGTTGGAATTAATGTTATCCATCAATTGTTTATTGGGATGTAAATAAAAAAAGCAAACATTGCATACTGGAATAGAGGCAGATCTGAATGCGATTGGCTGAACTGCAGCACAGCCTCTCATGACACATCAGTAGAGAATAGTGAATAGTGCGTTAATTAATTTGCCTAAATGATGTCCGTTCATCCATTTAATCCAAAGCCCAAATCAACCGGCCGACATTACAGAAGACCAATTTCACCACAGGCTTCTGCCAACAGCGATAAAACAACCAGAACTACATCATACAACAACAAATGTAATGATCACCCGCTGTCCTCCCACATCAATGACATCATCCAAGATCTCAGTCCAATCTGTGTTATTCTGGTTCTGGACACATTTCAGAGCCATTAGCCACTGAAGGACAATGCAGACTAATGCTAGCTGTGTCATGAAGGACTGCATCTGAAGAATGTTATGATCCTTCAAACAGAACTTCATCTGAGATCTGAACAGAGACGTGACACTGAGATGCAATGAAGTGGTTTATTAAAACAGACAAATGAGTTTTAATTTCTTCTCTGTGTACAGTGAGAGCATGAATTCATAGGTCTGAACAGGTGAATGACCATAAAAACAACTAAATAGCATTGCTCACTAAGGCTGGTTTCTGAAGTTGAAGAGTTTGTTTTCTTTATTTACTGCATTAGGACAGTCTTCCTCAAGTCAGTTTAACAGTGCCATCTGTTGAGCGCTTGAACAAATGACAACAAACACGGAAATCTCATTTTAGGAAAAGAGAAGTTTATAATATTTTGTAGAAAATAAAACTGGGTCAGTTCTTTGGCAGGGTGGCAGTTATGCCACAGTTCATTCTGCTTCTCTACTTGGATTGGACATTAGCTGTCATTTTTCTTCACTGTTCATATCAAATATAAATGTCTCTGTGTTTCCCTAGTACACAAACATTCCCACTGTTATGGACACCGATTGAGAAGTGAAGAAAGGTGGAGAAAATAGAGTTTCAAATTTTTTTTTCATTTTTAGTTTAAATCTTTATTAACTTCTATTGTAGCCTATGTCTTGCCGAGCCCAGTTTGTTACTTTACTTTGAAAATACACTAATCTAAATTAACGGCACAAATAATATACCATATGCAGTACAGAACAGAAACTGTTTAATTAGAAACTTCTAATTACTGAAATTTTAATTATTGAAAATACTGGGCATATCAAGATGGCATACACTTACATCATTTTCACAAAGAATTAAAAAAAAAAAAAGAAAACAATGGCCCTTAAAAGTAGAGAATGACAGAAAATGTACAAGATGATCACTCTGCTTGCCTGTTCATGTATTACAAAAATAAATAAATATAGGGTAATATAAAATAAACCATTCAGTCACACCTTAGTTTGGGGACCGATTCTCACTATTAACTAACTATTAATTGCAACTTTTGTCTCAGTAAACTCCTAATTTGCTGCTTATTAATAGTTAGTAAGGTAGTTGTGAAGTTTAGGAATGGGGTAGGATTAAAGGATCTAAAATATGGTCATGCAGAATAAGGCATTAATATGTGCTTTATAATAAACAGCCAATATGCTAGTAATATGCATGCTAAAAAGCAACTAGTTAATAGTGAGAACTGGTGAGAAGTGTTACCAACCACTCTAGTCACAATATAACTTGATCTTGTCGTTTCTTTCTTCATTTATTTATAAAGCACATTTTAAAACAACCAAGGGTTGACCAAAGTGCTGTACATAGTTGTAGAAAATACACAAAAACAGTACAGTAAAAATTTAACCCAGCATACATTTTTCAAATAAATAAGATTTAAGCATTGAAAAAAAAAACTAGTTGGTCCCTACTGTTAGACCTACCTGAAACTAAAAAGCAATTGATTTAATTCGAAGGCCTGTCGTTATTTTTTATTTGTGCTATCATTATTAATTTCGTTATTTGTTCTTAATTTATTACTGACTGCTTACTTGTCCTTTTTTATTCAATTCAAAGTTTTATTCAACTCAAAATATCGTGCTACTGCACCACAATTACCCCACTGTAAAATGAAAAAAGCACTGAGTGAGCAAAAATTTGTGAGATAGCTAGTTATAATGGTAATTAAATAATGTTTACATATGTATAAAAGCCTACATTAAAATCTGTCATATAAATTGGTCTCTTCAATAGAAATTAGCCTACTGATTGCCACCATTAATGGACACATTTTTTAAAATAATATTAAAAATATATGTATGACATTATATTCTGCAGTTCTTCCCTGTTGTACCGAATATCTATACTTTTCAAATTATCATATCGAAGTTAGAATTTCAAATATTGTGACAAAATTAATTTTGTAGGGTGCCACAAATTAGTTAAAATTTCCAAAGGGTGCCGCGACTAAAAAAAGGTTAGGAAACACTGACTTAGACAACAAGTGTGAACTGTTGAGAAATAGTGGTGATAGGTGAAAAATCTGGCAGTTTGGATAGATAAAGTAACATCACTGGTCAATTTTGATGTGTGAAGCTGTAGATTACTAATTTGAGTAGCTCCAGGGTCAGGACTGAAGTAAGAAGTCTGCTTTAGGCAATTAATAAACGCTCTGGCAGAGATGAAGGAATTATTCCATACTGCTGCAGAAACTAGAAAGCCACAAAAAACCGTCAAATTGAACAGATAATGAAACGAAAGCTCTTTTCCTCTTCTGAGCGGATGAAGAAAATGCTGCAACATTTAAAGGTCATTTCCCATGATTGACACCATAGATTTGACTGGTACTTCATTGCTGATGTGTGAATGTATCTTAACAGTAAGAGTCAGAAAGCCATTGCTTGTGCAAACGGCAAATGTGATGCATTTACTAATCTGGCAATTTTACAGCAATTTACCAGGTTTTATGTGTGAAAGCGGCTCATGAAGCAGAGATGTTGCAGCACACTATATCTGCACATCTGTTTGTGGATGAACCTGTTTTTCAATTTCAGTTTCTGAAGGCAATTATTTCTTCAATATGCAACAAATATGCCAACACATAAATGATTCTTCATATCACATAAGTACAAGGGAAATACAGTCTAAATACTGTTTAAAAACAAATTATTACAGCCTTCAAGTGTTTCTCAATGAAGTAAACATCCAGATTTAGATTGAATTTTTCAAGTAAACAGTCATAAAGAAACACAAAGAAATGCATTTAAAACAAAGTGTGTGCTTTACTTTTTTCTTTAGTTAGTGTTGTTGTTTGAGAAATATTCATGTAATAATAAATAACAGCATGTCTATTTAAACCGAAAAAAAAATTCAGATTAAATAATCTGAAATATGCAGAGCGGTGGATCGCAAAGTTTCTTGCCACACTTATTCAAAGTGCACCTCACTGTAACAGTACAGATATTTATTTCATCTTTTTTTTTTAAATGACAAAATGTGAAATGCTTTTTATACATATAGGTGTATAGAAAATTAATAATCACAATCTGTTTTCTTATTTAGAGTTCATTGTGAAACACTGGCAACTAAACGCTATTGAGGGTTCAGCATCACCTCCTACTGGAAACATATTCAAAAATAGAAAAGGATACAATCAATACAAGCACCAAAACAGCTCTTGTCTCCAATTATTAGCCTCTAGGATGTGTTTGCCCTCTTTAGCTTTAGTTAAGGAATGCAAATAGCTAATTATCAAGCATTTGAGGAAAGACGATTCAGCGCCACTGCAGGGTAAACTGTTATTGTAGTGCGAAAGAATATATCAATGTTAAGCTTTTACATTTGCCACAGATATTATAATCATACTTTTGTCTACCTTGTGCAGTTTCTTTTTTATGGTTTTTGAGGATGGCAACATGTTACACAATTCATTCATGTTAGCATCTGACAAATTAGCTTTTACCGAGTGACAGATACATTTCTGCCAAAATGCTGCTTGGAGTTTGTTTGGGTGCATGGCCTCTGATTTTAGCAACAATATATATAGAAAATGTTTTCTCTTGACGTTTTGAAAAGCCTATTTATTTTGCTAACCTAATTATCCATGATTATAAGTTAGTTGCATCTCATTAATCTTCGTTAGGGGTTTTTTCCCTTCCTGTCCATGACCCTTTCAGACTTTTGCACTGGGATTATTCCAAAGAACAGGATGATTCAATTGATTAATTACAGACTTGTGGTGCCAGTGAGACTTCAGTTAAAATAAATAGTTCACCCAAAAGTGAAAATGGGCTGAAAATTTCAGGCCATCCCAGATGAGTTTGTTTCTTCATCAGAACAGATTTGGAGAAAACTGGAATGGAGTCGTGTCGAACACCTTTTTAATGTTTTTATCAGCTGTTTGGACTCTCATTCTGACGGCACCCATTCACTGCAATGTGATGTAATGCAATGCAACATTTCTCCAAATCTGTTCCAATGAAAAAACAAACTCATCTACTTCTTGGATGGCCTTGGAGTACATTTTCAGGCAATTTTCATTTTTGAGTGAACTATTCCTTTAAAAGTGACTTATTTTAAAGACAATGGCATGCTAATCAATGTAATATTCATGGGGGGAAAAATGCAAAACAAGTACAATAATATTGGAAATCAATACCTAAATTAGGAAACTCCTTAAACACTGAATAAATAGTAAGAAGAGAAGGGTTTCAGATATTGGACATGATGTAAATCCACAGCCTGCTGTTCTAATGTTACACCACAGGGAGGCAGGCATAACAGAAACCGATCACAAAGCATGGGTTTTCACACTACACCAGCACACAACACATCAAAGACACATCACACATGAATACAAGGGGTAAAGACATTGAAGATGTACAGACAGGATGTCTAATAATCTCACATTTAACAGGGTAGTTTACACCCATGATATCAATTCAATATCTTATAGTGCACAGTTGGTGGTCACTGCAAACAGGATAAGATCATGACGTGTTTAATGTAGACCAATGAAATGCTACTGCAGCCCAAGTCATGAATAAGAACAACAATGGCATTTCACTGAGATATTAGAGAGTGAATATTGTCTAAAACCAGTTTATAATAAATATTGATTCGTCCAACAGTATGCATCTTTGTATTAGAGGCTCTCGGACCAAGAAAAAAATTGAGCTTTACAAAGTGAATGTCTTGAATGCACTTTTATTCTGAGTTTTATATTACTACTATTTCCCCGGCAACTTTTTTTTTTTTAAACAAAGTTGGTTTTCTTTTTTCATTCTTGTATTTTATGCATAATGTTTAATTCTTGCATTTGTATAAAATGTATATTTCATTTTGTCTGAATAAAAAAAAACTATATGCATCTTCATTGCAAAACTACTAATATTGTAAAGAAAAGTTCTGTAAATGACGACTAAGTGTTCATTAAAAGGACTGGGGGGGGGGAAATTACAGAAGGAAAAAAGAAAAAGAAGGGTGAACTCACCTTGTTAGATATGAAATATAAACAGTTGTGTTTGAAATTGTTAGACAAAATTCAAAAGGTATTAAGTATACACTTGTGGTCAAAAATTTACATACACTTTGCAGCCTCTGAAAAAATGTTAATTAGCCTATTTTACAAAAAAGGATCATACAAAATGCATGTTATTTTTTATTTAGTATTGACCTGAATAAGAGATTTCACATAAAAGATGACTCTTAACTTTTATAAAGAATATCTCTTTGGATTTGAGACTTTAGTCTTTGCAACTTTACAGATCTTCTTTATGCACCAAGAGCTTGTAACACTCCAAAGAGAAAGGAAAACTTGAAATTGCATCATATGACCCCTTTAATACTGTGTTTTTATCTGGATGATCCACAGCTGTTTTTTGTTTAGTGCTAGTTGTTCATGAGTCCCTTGTTTGTCCTGAACAGTGAAACTGCCCGCTGTTCTTCAGAAAAATCCTTCCGCTCCCACAAATACTTTGGTTTTCCGGCATCTTTTGTGCATTTGAATCCTCTCCAACAATGACTGTGTGATTTTGAGATCCATCTTTTCACACTGAGGACAACTGAGGGACTCAAACGCAGCTATTACAGAAGCTTCAAATACTCCAGAAGAAAACAGGTATCTAAAAAAAATAGTAGTGATAATACTTAAAGCATGCTTTGTGTACATAAAGAAACCGGACCTCTGCTGCACACCCATCACAAATTAATAATGACCCCGTTCAAATGTTTAAATAGTTAATTATTTCTGATAGTTGTTCATGAGTCCCTTGTTTGTCCTGAACAGTGAAACTGCCCGCTGTTCTTCAGAAAAATCCTTCCGCTCCCACAAATACTTTGGTTTTCCGGCATCTTTTGTGCATTTGAATCCTCTCCAACAATGACTGTGTGATTTTGAGATCCATCTTTTCACACTGAGGACAACTGAGGGACTCAAACGCAGCTATTACAGAAGCTTCAAATACTCCAGAAGAAAACAGGTATCTAAAAAAAATAGTAGTGATAATACTTAAAGCATGCTTTGTGTACATAAAGAAACCGGACCTCTGCTGCACACCCATCACAAATTGCTGATTTGTGAAATGGCATTAGGAGTTCTTTCCTGCGATAAGCACTGCAGTCTATTGATCTGTAGTACAACTGTGGAAGGCTCACTGTGATTCACAGAAACATTACCACATTTCACTCCTGTTTCTGCAAGTGCAACAGAACGCAACGTTCCATTAGAAGTCACCGAAGTTGTCTGTATGAATAGCGCACACGCGCGTCAACTGTTCAAGCTTTAGTTATTATAAAGGGCGCGTGGCGTTCTGATGTGTCGCGTCGCGAACGTGCAGTTATCAAACTTTCAGTAGTGTCTTTGTTTACCTGCAGATTTCACGCACACGTCCAGCGCGCAATCCTCCAACTCTCGCGCAGCGCTTTCGTTAACATCCCGACAGAGACGCGAGCTCAAACGCGCAGTGAAACTTCACACCTCGCCGGTTAAAGCACGAAAATAAAGCGCTGTTTAAAGTTCGGCGCATACTAGTGTCTGCTCATCTCTCACGCATTTCCCACAAACCCGACCTCAGCGCACAGAGGAGGGAGAAGCAGAGCGGGTGCATCCTCTTCTTTAAAACGATTCTCTCACAGAACAACTGAAAGACTGACAAAGAGCAGATGGGGCTCTTGGGGATGTGTTCCCAATGGCGTGCAACCACAACTACAGCTACTAGGAATGTAGTATGCAAATATGTGTGCGGTATGCATGGAATACTTAACAGTGTGGTGCTTTAAACATAACAGAAACAGCATTACATACTAACAAAGTTGATTTATTTTTGTTTCAGATATTTTCTAGATACATTAAAATTAATTAGCAATTTTTCTTCTTTCTTTTGGTTTCTTATATAGCTATTTTAAAGCTAATCTAATCATTGTTTGGCATGAAAGAAGTGACTTCATTCTGGCATGTGTGAACCACAACCAGAACATTTAATTCAAGTGACCACACCTCTCATTCCAAATAGAAAACACAAGGGAAGCTGGTGTTATTTCCAGTTTAACTCAAACACTATGTGAAATACAGATATCATTTTCAGACTATAAAGGATTATGATGAACTCTAAAACAGGAAGACGTAAGTACACTGTGCTGAGACACACTTCTTGACGGGAAACAGTGGTGTATCTCTCAGTACCGGTGCTGGACTCTAAACGCAGCAGCTGTTCTGCAGACACGGACCACACTATGTTGGGTTTTTCTGGGGCCCTGAAGGGAGTGTCTGGCCAGCTGTGCTGCTAAGGCACAGACCTTCATTCAGGAAATCAGTGCAAAAAATATAAGCTTAACAATGCAAAAAAACAATATGCTTAACCTTTACAACATGTAAAAATGACACTTTAATAAAAAGTGTTGAGAAGCAAAGCAAACTGCAGGAATGATAAAGTGATTACAGGGTTACTGTGCACTTACTGGTGAAGCTTAATATGCCAACTATGACCCAGCCCATAAAAAACAGAACCCTGTTAAAGCTATTTAAGCAACACAGAAGTGGCATTACTAAATGAATCAGCGTTTTTGAATGAATAGGTTAAACAGAATCACTTGTCACCACCTACTGGCGTGTCAATGTAACCTGCAGAAAGAGTCACTGAAAAAAAGCACCACTAAAGGGCCGTTCACACCAAGGATGATAACTGCAAATATAACGTTTTATTAATTGGAACAAACAAATACTGCAATGCAAAGTGATACAAACAGTGACTACGTTTACATGGACATCAGTAATCTAATTGTTTGCCTTATTCTGAATAAGACAATATTACGATTAAGGTGTTTACATGAGTTACTTTTAGAATATTCCTATCATGTTCCTGTTTTACATGTTATAGTACATAGATCGATTAATGGCACACGTCACCACGTGACGCCATCCGTCGTCCCCTCCAGAATTTCACATATAAACATATAGTTCGTCTTCATTATGATGCCATATAGATTTGGGCGTTTCATTTTTAATTTACTGAAAGCTTCAAGTGCAGTTAATTATTTTGCCATGCTATACGTGCAAATAGACAACGGCGTTGTTGAAGCCATCTTTTGTTTGCTGTCAAACGGTTGAACACTGCCGTGTGTATCCTGTCACTAAATGCGGCGAAAAGTCCTACACGACATTAATAATGTGATTAAGGTGTGTACATGTCTATTCTGCACTTCAGTAATGAGACTAAAATAGGAACACTCCACAAAAATCTGTTTACATGGTAGATTCTTAATCAGAGTATTGTCTTAATCGTATTAAAATTGGAGTATTGTTGTCCATGTTAATGTACTGAGTGTGTCAGTGCAATTGGCAGAATCAGCTTGGTTCACCTTCAGTCTGTGTTCCATCGCCATCGGGCAATTCCACAGAGTGTGACGTCACGGGGTTTGTTCGCGCCGCTGGCCAGTGCAGTAATATAAGCATTTCTTTACTTTTTGAACGCACAAATGTGCTTGGTTTTCACCATAATTGCATGAATATCCAACACCAAACTGTTTAAATCACAAAGTTTTGAGCATGGTATCCCAAACATTGTTTTCATAACGCGAAGCGCAACATGATGTAAACAAATAATGCTTCATACAATATCGTTGTATGAATATCGTGACGTCACACGCTGTGGAATTGCACGATGGCGGCGCCTTTGCTCCAAAAGCTATAGCAAAACACCCTTTTTTCTTTAAAACGGTTACATTAATCGTGTTTGTTATATATTTTTCAATTAAAGTGTAAGTCACTTTACTAAATAATGTAAACTTGTCTGACTGCTTCACCTCCCCTTTAAAGTCGTGATGAAACAGAAGTAGTGACAGTTTTTTTCTTCCAAACAATACAAACATGTAGGACAGGGACTTGATTGGATTTTGAAATGTGGGCATTGCACTTAAATCATAACACGAGCTTGCAGTTGATTGTGGAGGGGTGGGTTTAAGTGGGCTGTCATTTTCGCTGGAAGATCGAGTTGTAACCACTGATCTATATAATGACTGGTTAGTTTTTAGGATATGTGTATGTAAATTAATTGTTATTTCAGATATTATCTCCAATGTTTACGGTCAGTGATATATTGAAATTGTTAAAGGATGCTACATGCACTTTTACAAGTTGTTTGAACTGAAATGTGTGTTGGCAGTGTGTGTACACAACCACCCTATAATGATAAAAATCCACCCAGTGTTTGTTTTTTTTATCTACTCAAATCTTTACCCCTTTCTCAAATCGAGCCGATCTCAGATGCCTGTCTGTGTGACGTCACAAAAACAGGCCCCTCCCACGATAGTTTGATTGACAGTAGCGTTTCAGCACAGACTGGACTGGTGTCTTAGCTCCGCCCTGAGTGACTGTCATCAGTCCGCCATTGTTTCACCGCCGGAGCAGATGCAGACAAGAATGACTCCTAAGCGATTGAGGTCTTCTTTTGTTGGATGTAATAATGAACATAGCAGTCGTAATTTACTCCCGATATCTGAGCCGCTGAAGACGCAGTGGATTTTGTTTGTTTCTGAAGGGAATGCGCCCCTGATCTACATAAATGCGTCTATGTTCGCGTGAATCATTCGTGATCCAGCTTCACCTACAGAAGAAGTGAGTGTAAGGTTTTTTTTAATGAATCTTTGCAAATCGCCTTTCCTAATAATGTGTTAATTAGCAAGTTTCACGATGAATGCGGCTAAAGTAAATGGTCTCTCTGAGAGCGGCTCGAAAGAGAGGGGCGGGGTCAGCAGAGCTCATTAACATTTAAAGGAAAATTTCTATAAAACGACTTGCTCTGAAAAGAGCTGTTTTTGACAGGGTAAAAAAAAGGTGTTGTTTTACACTACCATTGAGAAATTTTAACCAAACTATGTTACAGACTTTTCATTAAGACCCTAAAGAATCATATCAACTTGTGGATAATGGGCATCCGATGACCCCTTTAAGGTGGGTGTGTCTGCTGCGCACTTGCTGACACAGTTACTGTAACTGATCCAACATAAAACATATTTCTTTATGTACATATTTATGCAGGAAATATTAAACATGAACATATATCTGGTGTTATTATCAGAAACTGATTAGAATTTACTATAAATATTATCCTCTTACTATATTGCACCTATATTGTATTGAAATTCAAAGCTTACCATGCTTCATCTTGGAAATAAAGCTTCATGTCTTTAAGTCTGTACCATATGTAGTCGGCGTAATTTCTCTGAATGATGTTATTATGCATGTACTTTTTATGTCCTGATGGAGGAACATCTATTTCAGACTCTTCAAGATCACGCAAGTTCTGTGGCGTTTTACTAGCTTTACCATTTAAAGGGGTCATATGATGCGATTTCAAGTTTTCCTTTCTCTTTGGAGTGTTACAAGCTCTTGGTGCATAAAGAAGATCTGTAAAGTTGCCAAGACTAAAGTCTCAAATCCAAAGAGATATTCTTTATCAAAGTTAAGACTCTGCCACGCCCCCCTAAAATGGCTCGTTCTAACACGCCCCCACATGTCTACCTCACTATGTGGAAATATTTGCATAATGCCGCCCAAATGTGCACGCAAAGAAAGAAGGCATGGTTTCAGTAACCGCAGTTAGTGTTGAAGCAGCATGTCAGGGAGACGCTGTGTGTTTCTAGGCAAAAGCAAAAGCACTTTATTTGGCCTTCCAGAAGTAGATGCATTTAGGAATCTTTAAGATGACTTACAACAGAACAGCAATGCATTTTATGGACGACCGTTTCGTGAACCTAGGAGAGGAGGTCATTCTGACTTTGCTATGACAATCTGGCGCTTCTGAATCAGCTACTGTTTTGTTATTAGTTTAAGTATTTGCTATTGACTGTTCAAATG
>NW_015506090.1:244041-295905 GCF_001515645.1 Sinocyclocheilus grahami | reverse complement strand
CTGTGTGTTTCAGTGCAAAAGCAAAAGCACTTTATTTGGCCTTCCAGAAGTAGATGCATTTAGGAATCTTTAAGATCACTTACAACAGAACAGCAATGCATTTTATGGACGTTTCGTGAACGTCCATAAAATGAATGAGGAGGATGAGGAGATGAGGAGGTCATTCTGACTTTGCTATGACAATCTGGCACTTCTGAATCAGTGACTGTAAGTATGTTTTGTTATTAGTTTGAGTATTTGCTATTGACTGTTCAAATGCAGAGTTTTGCGCATTGTGTGTGTGTGTGTGTGTGTGTGTGTGTGTGTGTTTGAGAGAGAGAGAGAGAGAGCGAGAGAGAGAGCGAGAGACAGGGTCAGGTCACAGTCGAGTCAGCTGTCTTAACCGTGGCTTGTGTACTGCACACACATACCAGCTTCATCACTGTGTCTTCATCACTGTGTCTGTCACGCGACTCTGTTCCCCTTTCGGGCTCTGTCTTTACATTTATTTTGAAAGATGAAGCTGGCGATTATGGTAAGGGGCGTTAAAATTCCGACGAGTGCTTGTGGTGTTCGGCCAATCACAATGCACTGGGTCAGCTGGCCAATCAGAGCAGACTGCGCTTGTCGGAAGGAGGGACTTTGTAGAAAACGAAGCGTTTGAGAGAGGCGGGGCATAGAGAACCTACAATAGTGTAGTGTAGTGTTTTTTGAACATTAAAGCATGTCAACATATTCCGTTACACCAAATACACAAAATAATGATCTTTAAAAAAGCATCATATGACCCCTTTAAGAGTAGAATGTTGCATGTGTGTTTAATTAATTATTAATTTAACCAATGTTTAAATCATTAACTGTATCAAAATGAATCATTGTTCAAACATTTGCAATTAGCCTACTGTACGAATAAAAACAATAAAACAACATAATTACATAAACAGAGAAGGTGAATTAAGGTACGCCTATACAAAGTAGTATGGGTGCTCCGATTGATCGGCTACCGATCACTATCGGCCTATAATCATGTTGGGATGATTGATCGGTGGTCTCTAAAAAGCCAGATCTCAAAAAAACGATCTCAAGCTGATAACGTTGCCATGAAAGGTTTGGCACGACATGCAGCGGCACCGTCTCAGTCTCTGTCCAGCGCGGGTGAAATGACTATAATGCTGAAGGTGAGGTACTCGCCTGATATTTCTTCATTAAATAATTAATTTATGGTCAAAAGGTCAAAAATTAAACGTGTTTATGGATGAATCTTTCACAAAATAGATATCAGAATCAGGAAATCAAGAATCATACTTCATGTTTCAGAATACGTCTTAATAAGACCATTTCCTACATTGAGCTCCCCAAATATCACAGCAGGATCTGTATCATGGGAATATGAAATGATTTCCTCTCCCATGATACTAAAGCAGGAAGTAATTCTTCCACAACAGACAACTGAAATAAAATGCCACAGATTGAATTCTATTATACAGAAAGCTCTAACACAACTACTGCACAAGAGAGACAGATACAGCCTAGCACAGAAAAGACCAAATACTGAAGATCACCTGCACAAACAGTGAAGACATTTACCACATCACCATCCTGAGCCAACAACAGTAGAGAGGCACTGACCTGAGAACAGACCAAAGTCCAAAAATATCAAGGATCGATGGATGTACACTTGATGATCAGAGTTACAGAAAATGTTCTGCAATAGCAACAGACCAGAGCACTTGAGATAAAGGTCTGAAAGCGCCTCCCTCCATCTGTACAACAGAATGGTGGAGGGGCCAAACAGCACTGAACAAAGTTAGTTTTTCATTCCCTCACACTGAAAGTATGAAGTGAAAGCCTGCACCCTCCCACCCTTTCCAAATATTCTTCAACTTCCTTATTCCTGCTCCCACATTTCAACAGCACTTAGATTGACCTCAGATTCTCTCTGGGCGTCTACGAAGCGCCAGAATAACAGCAGACGATGCCGCGCTAACTGATACAGCCTGTTCTTCCAGCAGATTACCACAAGAATGCTTCCCAGTGTTTCTGCGGCAGAAGTCCCTGCAAAAGCACAGGGCCGGTACGCATTTGTGTGTGTGTTGACCTCCAGAAGGATCTGTGTGCAGATATCTGAGGCTGTACGGTTGTTTGTGCTGCTTTATCCTGAGATGAGGTGGAGGCTGTAAAGGGCTCAGCCTTGAGCAGAAGGGCAGGCCGGTGAAATATGAGGCTGATGAGCAACGACTCAGACTCGCTAGAGTCAGCCAACACACACACAGCATCTCTCTCCTCCAGTCAGATCTCGGCCGGGTCAGTAGATTAGCAGGGTGTGTGCTGATCAATTCAATCCCAGCAGCGCAGATCAATCGTCAGACTGATGAATGCTGAAACACTCTGAACACAAACAAGTGTCAATGACACTTTCAGGATTCCCTTCTTGTGCTTTCCATAATGTCTCCAGATCTCATTCATGTACTATGATATGTGCTCATAAGATTATATCTAGCTAGATATTTACATATTCTGAAATATGAATGGTGATTTGAGCAAAATTCACCACCACTTTGTCAGGGTCTTGCTTTAATAAATCAATAAGGTGTTCTTTGTGGCTACTAGACCGTTGCTATGTAGTTACAACAGGGTTCAGAGTGGTTTTTCGGACATTGATATGCAGCTACTAGGGTTTTGGGTGGTTGCTAGGGCTTTGCTATGTGATTATTAAGCTCTTCTGAGTGTTTTTAGGGTATTGATAACAGTTGCTATGATTCTGGGCGGTTGCTAAGTTGTTGTTACTGTATGTGATTACTGAGGTGTTCTGAGTGTTTTTTAAGACATTGATATGCAGTTGCTAGGGTTCTGAGTGGTTGCTAGGGTGTTGCTATGTGATTACTGAGGTGTTCTGATTGGTTTTTAAGACATTGGGTGTGTCCCAATCAGCTCCCTAGCTCCTGAGCTCGTGAATCAGTAGATCGTGTACACGAATTCGGGCACTGGTAAGTTCCCTGACTCACTGCACATTCGGACAGTGATCACTCGAATTCCAGTGACATGATTACGTACCGCGTCAACGGACAACATAGTAGAACCTCATCACTGGAATTAATAAACAACAGGCAGGACCAATCAAATTTTTATATTATTTTTTATTCTCTTTAAACACCTCGTTTTGTTATGTTCTTACAACATTTCAGCCAGATATCAATTATAAATGTTAATTAAATGTGTTCAATTCCTGTCTAGCGATGTGTGTTTATGTTGAAATATACTAAAAAATGGTTTGTCTTTTTAAATCTTCTATCGCGTGTCATTATATTTATCGAGTTGGCTCGTGCGGTTTATGTTTCACGCTTCAGAAATGTGACTTTATTTCTGGTAAGGGAGCATAGTGAGCGCCAATGCTCCCTAGTTTTTGCGGTGCATTGTGGGAGTTTTCAGGGAGCGAACTGTGCACTGGAAAGATTTCGCAATTGAGACAGCCCTTAAAATGGCCGACTCCCTGTCACTATGTGGGAAGATTTGCATAACGCCGCCCCGTTCACGCAAAGAAAGAAGGCATAACTTTTATTCTCGCTGTAGTATTGTTGCCGCCGCCGCCATGTCGTGAAGATGCTGTGTGTTTCGTTGTGAAAGCAAAACTATTTTGTTTGGTCTTCCAAAAGAGGACGATATCTGCTTCGTCATGCCTGGAGCTAATCCGTGCTGCTCGCTGAGGAAATACTACAACTTCGCGCTGTGGATCGCCGGATCAGCTTTCACCATGGACGAAGCAGAGTCCCGCCCGGGGTCGTCACATGTGGTTGCCGCAAGCATCACAATATGGTAAGGGACGTAACATTTCCGTCACATGCTTGAGGTATTCGGCCAATCACAACGCACTGGATAGCTGGCCAATCAGATCACACCTCGCTTTTCAGACCGATGAGCTTTGTAAAAATCGACACGTTTCAGAAAGGCGGGGCATAGAGGAGAAACAATAATGTACAGTATGTGGAAAATAATGTGTTTTTTTAACCTTAAACTGCATAAACACATTTCATTACACCAAATACACAAAATAATGTTCTTTTTTAGCAGCATCATATGACCCCTTTAAAGACATTGATATGCAGTTGCTAGGGTTCTGAGTGGTGGCTAGGCTGTTACTATTGTGATTACTAAGTTCTGAGTGGTTTTTAGGACACTGCTATACAGTTGCTTGGGTTCTAGGCAGTTGCTAGGGTGTTGTGGGCAGCTTCTGGAGTGTTGTTAGGCAGATAAGTTATTCTGAATGGTTTCTGAAGGGCACAATGTGGTTCCTAAGGTGTCCTGAGCAGTTTTTAGCGCATCCCTATCTGGGTGCTGGTGGTTTCTAGTTGTACGTCTGAACCCACTAAGATAAGTCTATAAAAAGGTTTTGTTTTTTCATTCTCCAGATGAAAATTGTAATTAAAATGCCTTAGTCTAAAAGGCATTTTTTAGACTAAGCACTCTAATTAAAAGTCTTAGTGAACCTTAGTGAAACATATCACATGATTTGAGGAATCCTGTCTGTAGCACAGTGGTCCCCAAACTGGGTCCCACAAAAAGTTTGTTGTTTTCAGTATTTTAAATATTGAAATATACATTTAAGTTATCCAAATTCACACCATATCAGTTAATTCAATCAGAATGTTTCCCCAAGTTGAGGATGACAGATGCATTCACTGTACTAACTGCACTTTGAGTTGGAAAATGTGGAAGAGCGCATTCATGTACAGTACCAGCCTTCAGTTCATTCAGGTACTCCACTACAATATTACAGAAGAGTTCTGCTTGAAACATCACATTTTGGGGATTTTTTTTTGCAGTTTGCATGCAACATGCAATAAGAGGCTGATGTAGTAAATGTAGTATGTAGTGACAAAATTAAGAGACCCTCACCCATACCCCCAACAAAACTGACCACAATGGATGAAGAAGACACTTCTTGACAAATGAAGGGTCGTTAAATGAAACAGGTCTGTGTGTGGGACAGTGAGACAGACGCCTGGCACCGGGCCGCTGGTGCTGACTCACACCTCCAGCACTGGCACAAACCCAGAGCGCTGCTGAGAGCCACTTCCTCTAGAGCAGCTGAGGGCCCATGACGCCCCATCACATGACATCAGCACCTGCCACACACACTGTTTACCTCCGCGTGCGTGACCATGTGGAAGTAAAGGGTGACACCTCACAGAGCAGAAGAACTGAACACTGCTTTAATCAGCATTACTGAGAACAGGGCTTATGGTCTGGGGACAAGCGCTGATGAATATAAATAGCATGATGACTTAGAAAAGCAATTCATTTCCTCCCAAACAGCCCAATTTCACAAATACACCATTACTTATGCAGAGTAAATACTAACATTAACTGCATGTTTGTGCATTTAGAGCTCTCAGAGAAATACTGCAATCTATAAAATCCTGATGGAAGGCTAGACAGTCTGTAGCAGACAACATCACATTAATGATGAAGCTGCTTGCAAAAATGACATCATTAAAAACTAGCAAAAGAAAGTTTATCAAGACTTTATCATGTTTTGAATGTTGGTTTGACAAAGCCTTACCTGAGTTTAAAACAGCATATTAAGATGTTGTTTAGAACAAACCCTTGCGCTCATATTTACTGTTGTTCGACAAATTTTTCTCCATTGTGAAATGTTATTTTAATAAGATTCTGTGTAATGGAAAATTTTGTGTGAGGCTGAAAGGTTTTGCAATGGTTTTAAGTTGGTTATAAACATTTTTCCCGCTGACCAGCAGAAGGCTGCTTAGTTTGAAAGTGACTTCTGTGTGAGCTGTGCTTCATAGATATAATATTGACAATAGACAAAGTACCTTTTTTGTTGACGAAATTTCACAGAATTCGTGTGAACAACTTGAGCCCTATGCAGAATTTGAGGAGCCAGTCAATTCCTATTGAAATGACTGGATTTTTCCCACCAAAATTTGCTGTAAATGTGACAGCACCTTATTTGTGACCCTGGAGCACAAAAGCAGTCTTAAGTCGCTGGGGTATATTTGTAGCAATAGCCAGAAATACATTGTATGGGTCAAAATTATTGATATTGCTTTTATGCCAAAAATCATAGTAAAGATCATGTTCCATGAGGATATTTTGTACATTTCCTACCATAAATATATCAAAACTTAATTTTTGATTAGTAATATGCATTGCTAAGAACTTCATTTGGACAACTTTGGACAATTTTCTCAGTATTTAGATTATGTTGCACCCTCAGATTCCAGATTTTCAAATAGTTGTATCTCGACCAAATATTGTCCTATCCTAACAAACCATACATCAATGGAAATATTATTTATTCAGCTTTCAGCTGATGTATAAATCTCAATTTCGAGAAATTGACCCTTATGACTGGTTTTGTGGTCCAGGGTCACATATGTCTTTTATCAAAGTTTTTGCTAACATGACCACACCTTTACCCTAATACAAGCAATTTCCTGATCGTTTTTACTCCCTTTATTATAAAATCAAATAGCCTGCATTTGCGCTCAAGATAGGAAATTGTTAGTATACAACAATAAATTAACAGTGTATACAGGTAAAGGTTTCAATGATATTCATTATAACATATACAGTTATTATCATTCATGATGTGCTTCAGGATCAGCCCACTGGAGTCATGAGGGAGGGGAGACTCACACAAAGACAGGAAAGCTTCAACCTTTCAGCAGTAGAGGACATTCACAGCGGACAGATGCGGGAGCTGCTGCAGTCTCACACACACACACACACACACGTGTGTGCCGGGAGCAGCTGCCACGGCGTCTGAGAAGCGTGTCATGCAATACAAAGGTCAAGACTTACTGAACGGACGCTTGCTCGGCGTCGGACAGGCCCAGCTGGGAAAAGCAGCCGGACACTACGGAGCCCATGAGAGTCGGTCGGTGGTGCGTGTGGACGAAGTCCTGATGCTCGGCTCTGACCTACATGGAGACGGCGCGAGCGGTTCCCTGCAGGCTGCTAGGACACGGTGCTCTGTTTGTGCTTATTCATTACTGTAGCAAGTCTCATCACTACAGCCGCTGCGCTCAACTCCGGCGTCTCGCTCCGGCTGAGCAGGCAGACGGGTGGAGGGGGGGCAGGGCCGAACGGTGTGTGAATGGAGCGACAGAGCGATGTGCTTTATTTACATCCATCATGCTCTGGGGCACGAGGCTGCGCTGGGGCTATAAATAACAGCAGGGCTGAAGGCTCTGATGATGAGGAAATGTAGCATGATTTCTGACGAGTGTGCGGGTGAGGATGCATGTTTACTGATCGCTATTGTTATGCTGTGGTAGACGGTTTTTCTCTCGGTGCATGTTGGACTCAAATGTGACCCTGAAACACAAAAGCAGTCTTAAGTCGCTGGGGTATATTTGCAGCAATAGCCAACAATACATTGTATGGGTCAAAATTATCAATTTTTCTTTTATGCCAAAAATCATTAGGATATTAAGTAAAGATCATGTTCCATGAAGATATTTTATAAATTTCCTACCATAAATATATCAAAACTTAATTTTTGATTAGTAATATGCATTGCTAAGAACTTCATTTGGACAAATTTAAAGGCGATTTTCCAAATATTTAGATTTTTTTGCACCCTCAGATTCCAGATTTTCAAATAGTTGTATCTCGACCAAATATTGTTTAACAAATTGACCCTTATGACTGGTTTTGTGGTCCAGGGTCACAAATGTGTTTTACAAATTATATTATATCCATACATAAGCACTGGTTCACCAAATTCTACACATGAGAGGTTGAGTGAATGCAGTCAACAGCAGGTTTAATAAAGTGCTTAATAAGCTCAAAGCTGCATTCACTCATCTATAAAACACAAGAGCTCCTTCAAACCTGTGCAGTTTGAACTCGGCTGATCTGTGTCTCATTAGTCTTCTGAGTGCTTCATCTTCTTCTGTACACACAGATCAGTTATTTACAGGAATCTCAACTGTATTGTACAAAATATTAATTCCAAACCCATAAAAACTGAATCCACTTCAAACCCACATGGTGTTAACAGAATTAGTACAGTGCGACGTAACTGTTAATGCAGTGGTGTCACTCTCTTTTGGAAACTATCTTCTAGAAAATGACATATCAGTTCATGTCTTGACTCATTCTGATGCCAGTTTTTCTCCAAACCATCATTTCTCCCATCAGCCCTGCAGTCTCAGTGTAGGGTTGTGACGTTGAGGAAATTTTCCCAACGGTTAATCGACGTGTGACAACACCGGTAATAACGGTATCACCGCGGGGGCGGGGCGTTCCCTCTTTTACTCGCTTTCCTTCGTTTTTAAATAGCTTGTAAAAGCGGTGTGCCCATTTTACTTTCACTTTCAAATAGCGGCAATTCGGAGTAAAGCAATTGTTCGTTTTTAGTTCGTTTGAATTTCCCCTCTTTTCCTCACTTTCCTTCACTTTTAAATAGCTTAAAAGCGCTGTGCGTATTTTACTTTCACTTTTGAATTAGTGGCAATTCGGCGTCAATTGCTTGAATGCAACAACAAAATACAACGTCAAACTCACTTTAGCCTATATATATAAAACATAGAACTTTTATTAACAAAACAAATACACCATGCTATAGGGCAGGCTATGCCTTATATAAAATAACAAATAACTTACATAAAGTTTAATAGGTATACAAAACTGGAAATAAGTAAACATGTATAATATATAACCAAATAAATAAGAAATGTAGAACGTTTATTAGCAAAACGAATGTCAAATAAAATAAATAAATGACAGTTTAAATAAAGTAAAAATCGGCAAACAATGTGGAACCAATTAAATAAGAAACAAATGTTTAAAAAAACTTCCAAAATAACTTAGATAAATGGCAAAAGTCAACAGGCTTTTCAAAATCCAAAATACTGCCAAATATGCGCTTTTGCATTTCGTTTCGAAACTAAATCATCCGCGATCGTCTTGTCTGTCTCACCTCACTCTTCTTGTCTGTCTCACCTCACTCTTCTCGTCTGTCTCACCTCCCTCTTCTCGTCTGTCTCACCTCACTCTTCTCGTCTGTCTCACCTCCCTCTTCTCGTCTGTCTCACCTCACTCTTCTCGTCTGTCTCACCTCCCTCTTCTCGTCTGTCTCACCTCACTCTTCTCGTCTGTCTCACCTCCCTCTTCTCGTCTGTCTCACCTCACTCTTCTCGTCTGTCTCACCTCCCTCTTCTCGTCTGTCTCACCTCACTCTTCTCGTCTGTCTCACCTCCCTCTTCTCGTCTGTCTCACCTCACTCTTCTCGTCTGTCTCACCTCAATCTTCTCGACTGTCTCACCTCACTCTTCTCGTCTGTCTCACCTCACTCTTCTCGTCTGTCTCACCTCACCTCTCTCTTCTCGTCTGTCTCACCTCACCTCTCTCTTCTCGTCTGTCTCACCTCACCTCTCTCTTCTCGTCTGTCTCACCTCACCTCTCTCTTCTCGTCTGTCTCACCTCACCTCTCTCTTCTCGTCTGTCTCACCTCACCTCTCTCTTCTCGTCTGTCTCACCTCACCTCTCTCTTCTCGTCTGTCTCACCTCACCTCTCTCTTCTCGTCTGTCTCACCTCACCTCTCTCTTCTCGTCTGTCTCACCTCACCTCTCTCTTCTCGTCTGTCTCACCTCACCTCTCTCTTCTCGTCTGTCTCACCTCACCTCTCTCTTCTCGTCTGTCTCACCTCACCTCTCTCTTCTCGTCTGTCTCACCTCACCTCTCTCTTCTCGTCTGTCTCACCTCACCTCTCTCTTCTCGTCTGTCTCACCTCACCTCTCTCTTCTCGTCTGTCTCACCTCACCTCTCTCTTCTCGTCTGTCTCACCTCACCTCTCTCTTCTCGTCTGTCTCACCTCACCTCTCTCTTCTCGTCTGTCTCACCTCACCTCTCTCTTCTCGTCTGTCTCACCTCACCTCTCTCTTCTCGTCTGTCTCACCTCACCTCTCTCTTCTCGTCTGTCTCACCTCACCTCTCTCTTCTCGTCTGTCTCACCTCACCTCTCTCTTCTCGTCTGTCTCACCTCACCTCTCTCTTCTCGTCTGTCTCACCTCACCTCTCTCTTCTCGTCTGTCTCACCTCACCTCTCTCTTCTCGTCTGTCTCACCTCACCTCTCTCTTCTCGTCTGTCTCACCTCACCTCTCTCTTCTCGTCTGTCTCACCTCACCTCTCTCTTCTCGTCTGTCTCACCTCACCTCTCTCTTCTCGTCTGTCTCACCTCACCTCTCTCTTCTCGTCTGTCTCACCTCACCTCTCTCTTCTCGTCTGTCTCACCTCACCTCTCTCTTCTCGTCTGTCTCACCTCACCTCTCTCTTCTCGTCTGTCTCACCTCACCTCTCTCTTCTCGTCTGTCTCACCTCACCTCTCTCTTCTCGTCTGTCTCACCTCACCTCTCTCTTCTCGTCTGTCTCACCTCACCTCTCTCTTCTCGTCTGTCTCACCTCACCTCTCTCTTCTCGTCTGTCTCACCTCACCTCTCTCTTCTCGTCTGTCTCACCTCACCTCTCTCTTCTCGTCTGTCTCACCTCACCTCTCTCTTCTCGTCTGTCTCACCTCACCTCTCTCTTCTCGTCTGTCTCACCTCACCTCTCTCTTCTCGTCTGTCTCACCTCACCTCTCTCTTCTCGTCTGTCTCACCTCACCTCTCTCTTCTCGTCTGTCTCACCTCACCTCTCTCTTCTCGTCTGTCTCACCTCACCTCTCTCTTCTCGTCTGTCTCACCTCACCTCTCTCTTCTCGTCTGTCTCACCTCACCTCTCTCTTCTCGTCTGTCTCACCTCACCTCTCTCTTCTCGTCTGTCTCACCTCACCTCTCTCTTCTCGTCTGTCTCACCTCACCTCTCTCTTCTCGTCTGTCTCACCTCACCTCTCTCTTCTCGTCTGTCTCACCTCACCTCTCTCTTCTCGTCTGTCTCACCTCACCTCTCTCTTCTCGTCTGTCTCACCTCACCTCTCTCTTCTCGTCTGTCTCACCTCACCTCTCTCTTCTCGTCTGTCTCACCTCACCTCTCTCTTCTCGTCTGTCTCACCTCACCTCTCTCTTCTCGTCTGTCTCACCTCACCTCTCTCTTCTCGTCTGTCTCACCTCACCTCTCTCTTCTCGTCTGTCTCACCTCACCTCTCTCTTCTCGTCTGTCTCACCTCACCTCTCTCTTCTCGTCTGTCTCACCTCACCTCTCTCTTCTCGTCTGTCTCACCTCACCTCTCTCTTCTCGTCTGTCTCACCTCACCTCTCTCTTCTCGTCTGTCTCACCTCACCTCTCTCTTCTCGTCTGTCTCACCTCACCTCTCTCTTCTCGTCTGTCTCACCTCACCTCTCTCTTCTCGTCTGTCTCACCTCACCTCTCTCTTCTCGTCTGTCTCACCTCACCTCTCTCTTCTCGTCTGTCTCACCTCACCTCTCTCTTCTCGTCTGTCTCACCTCACCTCTCTCTTCTCGTCTGTCTCACCTCACCTCTCTCTTCTCGTCTGTCTCACCTCACCTCTCTCTTCTCGTCTGTCTCACCTCACCTCTCTCTTCTCGTCTGTCTCACCTCACCTCTCTCTTCTCGTCTGTCTCACCTCACCTCTCTCTTCTCGTCTGTCTCACCTCACCTCTCTCTTCTCGTCTGTCTCACCTCACCTCTCTCTTCTCGTCTGTCTCACCTCACCTCTCTCTTCTCGTCTGTCTCACCTCACCTCTCTCTTCTCGTCTGTCTCACCTCACCTCTCTCTTCTCGTCTGTCTCACCTCACCTCTCTCTTCTCGTCTGTCTCACCTCACCTCTCTCTTCTCGTCTGTCTCACCTCACCTCTCTCTTCTCGTCTGTCTCACCTCACCTCTCTCTTCTCGTCTGTCTCACCTCACCTCTCTCTTCTCGTCTGTCTCACCTCACCTCTCTCTTCTCGTCTGTCTCACCTCACCTCTCTCTTCTCGTCTGTCTCACCTCACCTCTCTCTTCTCGTCTGTCTCACCTCACCTCTCTCTTCTCGTCTGTCTCACCTCACCTCACTCTTCTTGTCTGTCTCGCCTCACTCTTCTCATCTGTCTCGCCTCACTCTTATTGTCTGTCTCACCTCACTCTTCTTGTCAGTCAGCTCGACTCACTCTCCTCGCTGGAGAAATGAAATCTGATCTGTGATGCGACTGTCGTTCGGCACGCTGCATTGAGCAGCCGCGTTCAGTTTTTAATTGTAATGTCTGTTCTTTTACTGAACTAAATTATTTTTATTACTATAAAAAATCTAAACGACGGTGGGGGTCGGTGCCGCGGTGGGCAAGTGACGTAACCAGTGTTATGGCTTAACACCGATATCACCGTCAGCACCGTCTATCGCGGCAAGCCTATCTCAGGGTAGTGAGATGTTTAAAAGTAACATCAACAGCAAAAAAAAAATAGGTTCTTCTGATTTTTATCAAGCTTATTTTGCGATAATGACCTGGTGATTGTACATTATTCCTCTGATTTTTATCATATTGATGCATAAAAAAAATACACTACCATTCAAAAGTATGGGAAAAAAACACTGAAGAAAATGTATCACGGTTTCAGAAAAATATAAAGCAGCACAACTGTTTTCAACATTGACAATACTCAGAAATGTTTCTTGAGCAGCAAATCAGCATATTAGAATGATTTCTGAAGATCATGTGACACTGAAGACTGGAGTAATGATGCTGAAAATACAGCTTTGATCACAGAAATAAATGACATTTTAAAATATATTCACATTGATAACAGTTAACATTCAAAAGCTTGAAAACCCTTATTTATCTCTTGTTGCTAATTTTACTTATGTTCAAACCAGCAAATACCAAACAGCTTAAATCACCGGGATCCACAAGACATCAAAACATTACTATCATTTGTGAGTTCAGCAGTGTATTTAAATGCATTTGTCTTTGCAGTGTTTATATGGCCACAGAGGAAGTATAATCAGGTATAAAATGAGCTTCAATGACGATAAGCACAAAATCATGAAAGTGTTCTGAAACTGTGAACAGCAAATCAATATGAAAGTATCAACATCAGCAAAATTAAAAATAGTTTTGCTGTACTGCCATAACTAGATCTACTACTTTCTGTTTTAGTTAATATGACAAATTATTATTACAGTTGATTTTTATTGGAAATAATAAGTAATTTAAGGATGGTGGTTTTCAAAATAATCACTAGAATAAACACTGTCCCGCTGTCAGTGTGAAAACCCCTTAACACTGATTTTTCACTCATTGACACATCTGGTTAGCACAGTGTTTATTCTGTTTATTCCAATTCCTATTATTAATAAATAAGTAAAGATAAATAATAATAAATTATTAATAAATTAGTTTAAAAAAAAAAACTTTTAATCAAACACTGATGTCACTAACAGAGGAATTTGGTGTTTGCTGGCGTTTATGGACCACCCTTAAGAAGACCCCTTATCCTTTTTATAGTTTTATATTTAACATTATATATTTTTTTTTTCTTTACCTCATCTGACCTTTGTGACACCACATTCTGAATGAGTCTGATGTCTTTCAGGCACGTTTAGAATCAACACCATGACAGGCACACAAAAATTACAATTCTGTCATCATTTACTCACCCTCAAGATGTTGTAAAAAACTATGGATACGGTCAACTGTCTGATTACCAACAATCTTCAAAATATCTTCTGAAGAAAGAAACTCAGAACAAGCAGAGGGTGAGTAAATGATGAATTGTCATTTTTGAGTGAACGGTCCCTTTAACATCAACTCTTATTTATGAATTACAGTCAATGTCCAAATATCTTGGAATCCAGAATTATTTTTATAGTTATTATAGTTACTATTCATATTTTTAATAGCTTTTAAATGTCAATATAGTTTTTATTCATTTATATTGTTATTTTATTTTACTTTTATTTGTAGTTGTTTTAGTACGTCATCAACTAAATAAACTAAATGAAAATTATGTTGAAAATGAATTGAAAATGTTTCCTTGGCGACTAGCCTAAATAAAATAAGTTTAAGTTTGATATTTTATTTCAGCTTATGTTTATTTTATTTCATGTAACAAAAATATTTTAGGTTTAGTTAACAATTATAACCCTGGTCTGAACTTGTAAGTGCAATGGAAAAGACTTTTCAGCAGAGGGCGCCACATAATCAACTCAAGCCTCCACGTTTTCTCCAGTACACAAGCTCTTCAGCACAACAACAATAACAAAACAATGCTCAGTGCTGAGAATGATTGCAACACTGCATGCAATACATGAAAAAAGTCAAAGAGTTGTCGGCCATTCTTTCAGTATTTTTATACATTGAACTGCATGGTCTTACCTTAAACAGCCCTGCAGCCAGTCTCTGGGGTCCTTGTCGTTTAAACCGTTTGCTAGAGCTGCTCCCGCATCCTCGCAGCCCGCTGAGAGAAACGAAGAGGTCACCTCCAGAGCTGCCCTGCCGCTCTCCTCTGTGGCGGTGACGCTCAGCACCTCAGCGTCCGAGCTCAGGAACAGACTTCTGTCCTTGAGTCGCTGCTGAATCATGGGAGTGAGGGGGATGTCGAAGGCAAACGAGGCTCCTGGAGCGCTGTGAGAGCTGGGTTCAGGTGCAGGGTTGGACAGCGAGTCCATGCTACTGTAGAGAGTCCCCTGCAGACGCTCCGACTCCAGGATGATCTCAAACTGGCAGCTGAAGACATCTGTGGCGTCACTCTCACCTGCAGCAGGACTCCTGAAACAGGCAGAAATACAAACACATCTCAATAGCAGCACACAGCAAAGTGTGACACTAAACAGGAAGATGTAAACAAAAGTTGACTTGTGTTTACATTTCCTATTTGAGGAGTGTGTTTAAAGTCCTTTTCCATAGATACAACTCAAGCATTTACTACTACATATGTGACCCTCTTAAGTCGCTGGGGTATATTTGTAGCAATAGCCAAAAGTACACTGTATGGGTCAAAATTATAGATTTTTCTTTTATGCCAAAAATCATTAGGACATTAAGTAAAGATCATGTTCCATGAAGATATTTTGTAAATTTCCTACCATAAATATATAAAAACTTAATTTTTGATTAGTAATATGCATTGCTAAGAACTTCATTTGGACAACTTTAAAGATGATTTTCTCAATATTTAGATTTTTTTGCACCCTCAGATTCCAGATTTTCAAATAGTTGTATCTCGGCCAAATATTGTCCGATCCTAACAAACCATACATCAATGGAAAGCTTATTTATTCAGCTTTCAGATGATGTATACATCTCAATTTCAGAAAATTGACCCTTATGACTGGTTTTGTGGTCCAGGGTCACAAATGTTAATTTGTCAATTTAAGCCATAATCTCACAAAATCACATCTGAAAATGAAACGAATAAGACAAATTATATTTGCATAAAAACAATAAAGCCTTTTTAGGACCATTCATTTATGAATTAATCACATTTCCTCTCAAACCATTGTTTCCATAACGCATTCAAACTTTTGAGGTTTTAGTAAGTGTCATTATTATTACAATTTTTATTACTGGAATTGTACAATCAAATAGTGTCATGACATAAAAACTTAACTAAGTACTTTACATATGTATTTATTTATTTATTTATTCATTTATTGTATTACTAAAGCAATAAGCCCAAGAAGTTGAAGCGAAGTCGACGTGAAGCGGCGTGCCTAAAACCCCCTTAGCTGTTATAAATTCACTGTAAACCATGGCTTCACGGGGATTATTGCTTTTATAAAACGGTTATTCCATAGACGTCGTAAGGTTTCACAAAATAAAACAGAGCAAATAAGGTGTAATGATAATAAAAACAGTATTCTTCCACCAAACAATGTAGTTCCTCAGAAACAGCTGTGTTACAACAAAGTGGTGGCCGAGCAACACACAGAAGTAAACAAAGGCGTGTGTTTGTAGAGTAATTTACAACAGCTTCGAACGTGGCTCAGCCAATCAGAATCAAGGACCGGAACTCTCCGGTTTATAATACTATTTTTGACTGGGTTATAGTATAATGAAAATGTATTCTGTAATAAACAATGAATTATTCTGAATATTATTATGATTATTAATTATTATGAAATAAATGATTATGAAAATAAAATAAAGGTAGTTTTGTTTCTGCAAAACATTATTTATGAGCCATATATGTTCTGGACAAATTCATAAGAGTCACCCACAGGAAGCTGAAAAAAGCTTGATTCTATTATAAAACCACAAGCCCCGTTCCTCTTAGCAACTCGGAGTGAACACAATGCTTCCTCTATATCGTGCTTGATCATTTCTTACGAAGACCAAGCAGAAAGGATAAAGGAAGCGAAACCGATAATTAGAGAACTGAACATATAAAGTAACTAGATTAGTTGATGAACAGCACAATCGCACTTAGTATTGCATAAGGTGCAGCTGTGTACATCTCTCATTCTAGACAGCTTTTACTGACCTCAGTGAGCTGCCTACATAGCCATCATAGGTGCGCTCCTGAAGTAACAGCTATTTATAAATTAGGCTGGTAACACTTTAGATTAGGGAACACATATTCACCATTAACTTTTTCCCCTCAATAAACTCATCATTTGCTGCCTTTTGATTGTAAGTAAGGGAGTTGGTGTAGTTGTTTTTAAGTTTAGGTATTGAGTTTAAGGTATTAAGGGATCTAGAATATGGTCATGCAGAATAAGGCATTAATAAATAAATATGTGCTTTACAAGTACTAATAAACAGCCAATATGCTAGTAATCTGCATGCTAATAATCAACTAGTGAATAGTGAATAGTGTTCCCTAATCTAAACTGTTATCATTACGCTGCCTTCTATATTGTGGCAGTACCAGAGGTGTAAAGAGTACCTAAAAACCATGCTTGAGTAAAAGTACAGATACGTTACAGTGAAAATTACTCCACTACACGTTACAAGTCACCAATTCCAAAACAACTTGAGTAAAAGTCTTAAGAGTATCTGATTTTAACAGTACTTAAGTATTTTACTTATACTAAATATAGGCTTAAACTCAAAGATGCACTAGTCAAAGAGACATGCCAGTGATAAACTGTAACGTTGTGGAGAAGCTGCGGAAAACAGGCAGAGGCAAGAGGCAAGAGCATGAAACAAAAACAAGAATGAGTTGATTTGTGAGGAGAGCAATCACGTTTATTTTCTAAAACCAATATGAAACTGAACACCTCAAAATTACGAAACAAACCAAACAAAAAACAATATCTTTCAAAAAGGTCTCTTCAGTATAATGGATAAATAAAATAATGTTAAGTCAAATTTAAAAGCCGAAGCCTTCTTGCAGTGGATGTGCTGGTTTGGGCCTCATTGCTAGCTGCAGTCATGTCCTCATCTCATATATAAAACACCTCTGATTCACAAATACTTGCTAAGGAACTCGCATTCACATAAAGTAGCCTTGTTGACAAGTTTGGGTGAGTAAGGGCAAAACACAGTACTTTCAGTGACCTGTAATAGGCAGTATCACGTCTTTTGTAGCAGAAATAAACTGCTGCAGAAAAAGCTAGGTCCATGCAAAATGTAATGTGTAACTGCAACACTCATTTCAAATGTAGTGGAGTAAAGAGTACAGATACTCATTCAGAAATGTAGTGAAGTAAAGAGTAAAAGTTGCTAATATCTTTGATACTCAGTACAACTACAAAGTACCTGAAAAGATACTCAAGTACAGTAACTAAGTACATTTACTCCGATACATTACACCTCTGGGCAGTACCAAAATGCAATGCAACAGTCAGTCAGGAATAATCATTCCAAGATGGCAAACAAGTCAAGAAAAAAATGCACATTATAAATATATTAATATTTGAATTTAATACCAAAAAACATCAAACATCTGTGTAGAGCATTTAAATCAGTCACTTATGGCATTTCAAATGTTGTCTATGTAACAAGGCAGAGCTAGTGTTACTAGAGCTGAGAATTATGTTATTGTGTGTGGTCATTTAAAAATGTTAAGTCCAAAACCTTATATTAATTGCTATAAAACTGAGATAAGAAATACAATACTGATTATTTTAATGGTGAAGCGTTTGATAACCAATAAGCAAAATCGCTTTTTAATTGTTTTATTTTGGGATTTTTCCACATAATAACAATTTAAAAAGTATTTTAAAAAAAAAACATATGCATCGTTAAAATTGTATTAAAACATGTTAATAATACAATAATTATATAAATAGTTACATAAAAAACATTTATGAAAACAAAAATAAATTTTTGTCAAGAATATTAATAATTGTTAATAATATTGATTATAAAAATATAAGGAGTTAATTTACCTGTGAACACCGTTGTTTCCTGTTGAATGAAAGCCAATTTAATGCTACTGGTGGGTACTATTTTTAGAATTGAACTAAAAGTACAAAAGTATCATATAAAATTGCTTGCTCATGTCGATTAGCGGTTTCACTCTACTATCTAACAGGCTTTTGGCAAGTGAGGACTGCGATGCAGAGGTACTGTACCTGTCTGAGCCGTTCTCTGCTGGACTGTGATCGGGTCTCAGCACACGCCCCTGTGGCACTCCTGTGGCTTCTGTATGCTGCTCGTCCAGAGTCACTTCCTCTTTCACGCTGCAGCTCTGGTACTTTCCGTTCTGCATCTCTCCGTTCACGAGGCTCTCCCTGCTCTCCACAAACCGCAGCTTCTTCGGCGGCTTGTCCCGCAGTTTGCCCCCCTCCAGAAAGACGCTGAAGATGCCCGGGATCTCGGCCAGAATTTTATTGGATTCCTCTAGAGACTCATCCACCAGTTCTGCCGTGGGGTCGTCGCCTGTCCTACTGGGCAAGGGTGACTCGACCCTCTTGCCCTCCATCTCCTTTCCAGAGTTTTCTTGGGAGGGCACCTCTGAGGGCTGCTCCACATGTGCTGCAGCTCGAGTTGAGCTGGCGTCAGGTTTATTTTGGCTGGCCGGTACATTCCTGGGGTCTCGACTGGGCCCAGAGCTGGAGCAGCTCAGCTCGTTTGCGGCCGCCATAACTGAGCTGGGGTCCTTTATGAGCGCCTCGCACCACGAGTCAAACAGCAGGGAGTCTCCTGCTAACTCGGACTGGCCGTTCTGAACGTCCAGGCCCTGCTTGGCCATATCCAGTTGTGACGGCGGGGTTTCGTTTTGCCCGTTGCAGGGGATCATGGGTGAGGCGGCAGGGGCGTCTCCTGACGTCGAATCCTCTTCGGCCGCAGCATGCTGACTCCGAGCGGTCAGGCCGCTCAATAGGTTTGACAGCTCCCTGTCAATTTCCTGGAAGAGCGACGTCTCGTCAATGTCATCGTCATCAAGAGCGGACTCAAGACCTGAGCCGCTTTCCTGTTTCTCTTGGGTTGAAGAGGCGACTGTTTGACAAACCAAAAAATTAAGATTACAGATCATTAGGTGTTAACTCTGGATCTGCTGAAACAGTCAGTGATAGCTGTTTATTAAGCAATAATAATTATTATAATAATAAGGTTATTTGTTACCAACTGAAAATGAAATCTTCCCACATTTTTTGTGTGTACAGTGGGTCGTGGGGTGCAGAGTATTTCATCTGTATGTGTGTTATGGCCAATCGTGTGAAAGTGTTTTACATGAGAAAGTACAAATGTTTCACTTGTGTATGTATTTTAAGGTGTCCTTGATACAGTGTAAATACACAATTACGTACTGAATAATATTATTTAACAACACATACTTACTTTTTTTTTACAAATATCATGAATTATTAAATTCATAAATTGATATGTAAGTTGCACCACGTGATATTTTACAACCTAAACTTACCATTCCTTGTCATAAAAAGTCAAATAATTTATTATATAAAGAGACTTATTGACACAGTCATGATATCATGTCCTTTTTTATGTTTTCTCAGCATATTTCTGCATTTCGTTACACCACATGTTTTTGATTTAACAAACAAAAGTTTTTCATATATTAATTAGTTTTTCCCCAAAGAGCTGTAAGAAAGTTTTTCTTTCCAATAATTTACGGACATTTTTTATTCATCATGATATCAGGACAATTATATAATCCTGACATTTTTTACTTTATGCTCTTTCAAAAATATAAAACTAAATTTTTTATTCAGAAATTAACTTGCTCCTAATAGAAAATGTCTATTCAAACCACTGTATGTGTGATTTTCATTTTTAATGCTGAAATGAAAGCACTGGTCATCATGAAATGTGAGGGTCTGTAAAACATTAAAGGGGTCATATGATGATTTTTTAAAGATCATTATTTTGTGTATTTGGTGTAACAGAATATGTTGACATGCTTTAATTTTCAAAAAACACATTGTTCTTCGAATACTGTACATTTATTGTAGGTCCTCTATGCCCCGCCTCTCTCAAACGCTTAGTTTTCTACAAAGCCCCTCCTTCCGACAAGCGCAGTCTGCTCTGATTGGCCAGCTGACCCAGTGCATTGTGATTGGCCGAACACCGCAAGCACTCGTCGGAAATGTAATGACCCCTTACCATAATCGCGAGCTTCATCTTTCAAAATAAATGTAAAGACAGAGCTCGAAAGGGGAACAGAGTCGCGTGACAGACACAGTGATGAAGCTGGTATGTGTGTGCAATGTAAAATGCATTGCTGTTCTGTTGTAAGTGATCTTAAAGATTCCTAAATGCATCTACTTATGGAAGGCCAAATAAAGTGCTTTTGCTTTCGCCTAGACACACACAGCGTCTCCCTGACATGCTGCTTCAACACTAACTGCAGTTACTGAAACCACGCCTTCTTTCTTTGCGTGCACATTTTGGCGGCATTATGCTAATATTTCCACATAGTGAGGTAGATATGCGGGGGCGTGTTAGAACGAGGCGTTTTAGGGGGGCGTGGCAGAGTCTTAACTTTGATAAAGAATATCTCTTTGGTTTTGAGACTTTAGTCTTTGCAACTTCAGGGATCTTATCTATGCACAATCAGCTTGTAACACTCCAAAGAGAAAAGAAAACTTGAAATCGCATCATATGACCCCTTTAAACATTAAGCATCAAGCGGATCAGCCATTTTTGTTCAGAACTGTTCAAACACCAGGTGGTAGCATTTGCCTATGGATGATTTAACAGACTGAATAAAAATGTACTGTAAACAAAATTTGAACAAAAACATCAGGCTGCATCCCAATGCACTTACAATACAGTACAGTACAGTATGTGAGATAAAGATTAGACACTTCAGCCACACACTGTCTGCATGTCAAAGGACAGAAAATATCAAAGCAAAACAACTGACAAAAAAGTTTGAAATGATAAAACCATAGATCTAGTGTACAAAATGAAGACAAAAAAATATTCGGCATTTAGGTTAAATACGTCTAAACATTTGAGTTAGGTAAAATATATGGTCACACTTTATTTTAAGGTCCAGTTCTCGCTTTTAACAAACCATTAATTATGACTTTTGCCTCAATAAACTCAGAATTTGCTGCTTATTTATAGTTAATAAGGTAGTTGTCATGCAGAAAACTGTATGTGCTTTATAAGTACTAATAAACAGCCAATATGTTAATAATAGGCATACTAATAAACAACTAAATAATAGTGAGAATCGGTCCCTATATTAAAGTGTTACCAATATATCACATATCATATTGATACTGTGCTTTGATTTAACATGTTACAGTGAGCACTGTAAAACCCTCTCAGAAAAACTGGTTTCTGGTTTCTACAGGTAACAAAGCAGGGCTTGTGTACTAATTATTATTTGCAGGCAGCAGAACAACCTGTCAGATTGTGTGAGCTAAATGATGAGCAGAACTAGATGCTTGTTGCATTTTAGTTTAGTCAAAGGGTCAAAAGTAGTCTCATCTGATGAGAAATATACAAGTTTACAAGCCAAAACAGTCCAAAACAGCTCTAAACAAATGTGTGGGTGGATTTTGATGTGAGAGACAAGAGGAGATGGACTTTTTCACTGGAGGAAGCGTTATTATGGATTATAACCTGGCCAGAAGCAATGGTTTGAAGTTAAAATGCCTTGATGTATTTGTTTCGTACCAACACAAAGCTTTTCACTTCTCCAGATGTTAACTGATGGACTGGAGTGGTGTGGATTACTTGTGGATTATTGTGATGTTTTTATCAGCTGTTTTGACTCTCATTCTGACGGCACCCATTCACTGCAGAGCATCCATTGCTGAGACACTGATGCAATGCTACATTTCTACAAATCTGATGAGGAAACAAACACAACTACATCTTGGATGGCCTGAGGGTGAGAAAATGTTAATTTTCAACACCTGGGCTGTTGTTTCAGAACCTGGCGCGTATCCCCCCCTTAGCTCGGTTTGTTTGGGCATATGTGAACATGACAATCGTACTCAGATCCGCACCAAAACAATCGGTCTGAGATCGCCTGAACGAGGTGGTCTCAGCTCGATTGAAAACGAACTCTGGAGCGGTTCGGTTGTAGTGAGAAAGCAATCCGATCTAACGAACCAGGCTATATCACAATGTATAATGGGTAATTACGTAAGCACTTTATTTTATAATGCCGTCTTATTGCTCTTCTTTGTAGGTGCAAGTTTTCCCGATCAATCCTGGACTCAAAACGATAAATTATTATAACGACAGCTACAAAAAAAAAAAAAACAATAAGCCCGCGAAGCTGTTGTTGTTCCATCCTGACGGATGACAGCCGTGACAGCTAGTGGAATCCCGGAAAATAAACCGTGGAACTTTGACCAATGAGAGAACAGTTTACTCACGCGTGACTTTTTTGGTCCGGTTAGACACTTTGCCGTGGGAAAGCGAACCGCACCAAGAATAAAAAGCAACATTGTAATAATTTTAATCCCTGTTTCGAAACAAAGCAATCGATCTACAGGTGTGAAAGCACCCTTAGAAGCTGAAGAGAAATATTTTTAATTACATTTAGATTTAATTGCAAAGCGAATTTGACAATAAATACTGTTCCAAAGCAGTGTGTTAAAAAATTACTGAATTAAACATATTTAATAAATGTTAGCATGTTGAGTCTGACAGCCCTAAAAAGCCCACATTTTGCCCCCTGGGATCACTAGAGCCCTTTGCACCCGTATATAGCATAATATGAACTGGGATGTCAGGTCACTGCTGTGCTCTGTTGGTTTCTGTTGGTTTGGATGCGTGTAATTTGTAGAAGTACAAGGAAACCATGAGCCAATGAAACCTCTGAGCTTTGTGACTCACGTACACTTCTGAAACAGGTTTCATCATGACGGCCGTTGAGACTGAAGCGTGACACACCAGTGATACAGAAACACAAAGATCTTGGAGGAGCATGTTTTGTGTGTGGTGCTTAACACACACACAGCAGCTCAATATAGCTGTCACTCCTCTACTGAGAGTTTAATCACACTCTGTGCAGTCCAATCCATTATGTCTGTGACATCCACATTCCACAACCAAATTTAAAACATTTAAGATAGTGACAGTCACATTTGTGAACAGAACCAAACTGAACAACTAGTTGATAATGCAGTGCTGCATCTTGGAAAATGGTAGCTCGAGAATGGATGCCACTGGATGCTAGAAAATCACAGAAAAAAAGCTATGTGTCTTCATTGCCTCACAAATTTTGATACTCTCTCCACTAAAGTTTCTCCCATCAGCCCTGTGGTCTTGGGGAAATCCCATACATTACTCTCCACAGAGACCAATGTTGCAAGACCTCACTAGAAAAACTGGATCTGAAAAAACAAGCCACTGGCCCAAATACATTCATACATTTTATGAACTACTTTCATGAAACAAGAAGCCCAAAGATACTTATAAAAACTGAACATGGCAACACTGAAAGAAAATACGCTGTTTACCAGCAGGTTTATGAGTCAGTGGGTGGTTTACTTAAAACTGTCGGACATAATGCATCAGTTGAATAGCATGCCTTTGGTCAAAAATAGCCGACATCAAACAGGTCAAACTGATGCTCAAATGCTGCTATAATTATCACAACATCAATAATTGCAACTTTGGGAGAAAATCCCTCAATTGTCACGAGTCACTCTCAAAGTTCAAGGTTGTTGCCTCTGTCAAATATGTATTATTTATCATAAAAGCATCGAAATGTACTCCTATGAACTTCCCCTTCCTTCAGTTTTCACCAGCAAAGCATTATGTTTGCTACAGTGTAACGAGTGGCAACCTGCAGCTGTTACCTTAAGAGCTATTTCTACCTTATCGCTTCTTAACCCCTAAAAACACATTTTGTTGTATTTTGGTCCAGTGATGTTAAATAGTGTTTCTGAATAAAAATAAAACCGTGAAAATAATTCAGTGTATTTAATGATTGTGTTTTGAAGAACTACACACAGAAGAACATGATGTTACACATTTAGAAGGGTAAGGTGTAAGTGAAAGAGAAAATGTGTTACATGCAGTTTCAATTTACTAATACAATATATATATATAAAAACAATAATTACATGTGAGCATGCAAGAACATAAAAGTACCAGTATCTGATGAGTTTTCGTCTTCTGTCTTTCCGAAGAGAAACTGGTACTTGGCTTTGGCAACACTCTGTGCATGTGCAGAGGAGCTGCCGACCCGATCAAATGCTTCTCCCTGCAAGAACAAACCAGAATTAAACTTACATGCATTACATTAACATCATTTTAATCAGTTACCAGCTTCTTTGATGACAAAGCTGGCTCCAATATAGGCTTATCATTAGTTTAATCATCAGGAGGACATGATGTCAAACTCAACAGAGACAAAGTCCTTCAGTTGACCAAAAGATGTTTTTGTAAAGTGTGCATATGGCAGTATTACAACCGAAGACAGAAAGCCTTCCAAATTCAGCAAATTAGTTTTACATGACGGATGCTGTCAAGTTCCAAAACAAAATATGACAAAATAAGCCATACGATAGCTTTATGAGAAGAACAGACCCTAAATCCTCGCAAGTTATTTAATGAAAATCATTCCCTCTCCTCCACAGCTCTATTTATCTATTTTGCTCTCACATGTATATTCAAATATTCAAAAATTTTTGCAGCAGGTTTCATAACAATGATAACAAATCACAACACACAAGTTTAGAAATGCAGATGAACAGTTTTAAACACCTACTTTTGAGTTCCACATAAGGTTTGGCGCAATTTTGACTGTGAGTCAATGATAATTTTCAATTTAGGGTAAACTGTTGCTTTAAATCCAGCGAGTAGCATGAATGTCAGGCTGTCTGTGTGAATCTAGCATTCATGCCCGTCTCACTGAAGTGCCCGCAGGAGGCCGGTCGCTATGACTTGCTCCAGGCAGCTCAGGAATGTTTCTGTTTCCAGAAACGGGCTCATTTTTCAATACCAGTGTCTTATAGCTGACAAGTAATTGACCACACTCTAGCCACATGACGAGCATGTGGAATTACTGGAACTGAACTCATGGCGGAATCAAACAGTGTCCACTTTCAATTTCACAAGAGAAGTCAGCCTTAGTGAAAATCTGACCTCGGTGCTTAGGTTTGCCTGTTTTCTCTTGTGTGTTAAGATCAGAGTTCAGCATCAGAGACTGTGGAAAGCACAGAGTCCTCTGACTCAGACATCTTTATCAGACACCATCTATACAACAAGCCCAACGTCAGCTTCAGAGCAGAGCATGCTAAAGTCGGATCTGACGGAGGGGAACCATTATTGACATTAGCAGCAGGCATCAGGAAATCCAGTTACTGACTAGTCCAAGATCTCCACTGAGGACTGGAGCTGATCTGTTTAAAGGTCACTGTGTGATGCCCCTTGTTCAGTCAGTTGTGATTTGAGATTAGGGCTGACCCCTAACAGTCGACTAAACGTTGGTCCTTGAGGTAATTACAGTAGATCGGGCACGAAATCCAAACGTTTGCCTATCATTCATCAACCTCAAATATGGTTTATCATTGAAACATGAGCTGTATAAAATGATCATGATTTTAACAGTAAAAGACTGTAAAAATGCTAGAGTAAAAACCTGTTTGCTGATTAACAGTAAGTTTTCATACTATACACAGTGAATAACTGTAATTACATTTAATGTAATTTTACAGTAAAAGTACTGTTAAAATTACGGTTTTTGGAAGTGAAAAAGAACAAGTCATTGTATAATTAACAGTGAAAAACTGTAAATTGACATTCCCAGAATTCCCTGCATGCCACTTCACATTTGATGTTTTTTTCATTGAAATAACTGTTTGTTCTTATTTTTTTTCTTATAAATTGCATATGTTAGGGTTTTAACTTACATCTAATGTTGTTAAATTAATGTTTATTGCATTATTTCAGTGTGTGTTACCATGATTAGGGATGGGTACCGAAACTCTGTATTTAATCTGTACCGGGGCTAAATTATGAAAGACCGGCGTATCGATAAACTCTGATGTTAACGGTTCTGCTATCGGTACTGGAAAAATTTATAAAACACACATACATTTATTATTGCTATATATACACATTATCTTGCAAATTCTATCTCACCAGAGTCACCAGCTGTTTTTCAAACATTTGTCTGTGATGCATTTTTGCTATTCGCAGTTCAGAAGCGAGATCGCGCTCACACGGAGGAGCTTCAGCACGCGCAACATGAAAGCCCTGTTTAATTATGATAGAAGAGAGAACTAAACATTCAAACATCTGCTTACACTTTAGGCCTGTGGCGGTTTTATTAAGCTAATTTTATTTTTTTATTTCGATTTTGGCTTCTAAGGATTACGATCAAATACACATAAAATATGTCCAAATGGCCGGCTTGGAGAGTTTTTACTTAAACACAGTTTCTGTCTTAAGTGGAGGAGAACAGTTGGGAGAAAATCCGGTTTCTTTGTTCATGTTCTTACTGTATCTTATGTATAAAACACAAAAAATGCCTGCACACTGGTGCATTTACAAATTGATGTTTTATATTAATTTCATTAAATGTTTATTTTACATTTCAGAATATAAAGCAATGTTAATTCAGCTCTTAATTTGTCATATATATATATATATATATATATAAATATAAAACAAAAAGTACAGATAAGAATACCGTTAAAGTACCGAATCGATAAGCAGTATCGATAAGAGTAGTAATACCGTTAAAACCTTAACGATACCATCCCTAACCATGATGCTGTTTAGTATTTGTGTGAATGACACTGCACTTTTTATTTATTAGTATTTACTTTCTCAGTTTGTGGAAAAGCTGTTTGTGATGGGCTTTAGTTCATCATGTGACTTTCTCATCACCACCTGTTTTTGATGGTTATCAGTGTATTACAATGGTACAAAACGGATATTAATACTTCAATAGGTTGGTATATTAACATTATATCAATGATGATATATGTTTTTTTACTGTGAATTTAAGTTAAGTCTGTAAAACCTAAAATGCTGCTACCATATTTTTCACAGTAAAGTTCTGGCAACCCCAGCTGCCTGTATTTAACTGTAAATGTAAAAAAAAATAAGTTATTTTTTACAATTTGTAAGTAGTAGCAACTTTACATGGCCGTTTGCACTAACATTAACCTAGACAAATGTGCATTATTGGGCGCATATCCGAGTGTTTGTGTGGAAGCTATTAGTGCATTTACTGCATGACATGGAGGCACCGGTGCGACCCCTGGCATTTTTTTCCTGGAAACAACTTAAAATGCGCCATCATTTTTGCTCATACAGATAAGAGTAATACATCATTCAAAACTGTTAAGGGTCTACTTTTATTTGTATACACTCAAAATATCAACTAGATTTTTTTGTAAAATAAAGAAAACAAATCGGATGCACTTTCTGCCGTCTCGGTGTCCGTAAACTGGAGCGATGAACCGAAACTCAGCGAATAGGCTACTCGCCTCACAAACTTAAGAAATAAATAGAAAGCTTGAAATGTTCAAATTAATCAATTCAAATTGAAAACAAAACTCTCTGATTATGTAATCCATATTAAAGGTGCATTTCTCTCTGAAGGTGCGTCCACTGTCCTGCGGAGATGGCGATTCAGCATCATCAACTTCATCTTTGCAGCCGACACTGACTCAGAAAACACTAGCTTATTAATAATAAATTAAAATATCTCCTTGTTATTTTTCCCAACACTTAATCATTAATTTTGGCAGCAAGCGTTATGCGTGTGCTTGAGCGCGAATATGCTATATATTAAAGGCACATCAGCGCTCTACAGTGCGACCATTTCAGTCTGTGTGCGACTGTGAAAAAATATTTAGGAGCACCAGTGCGACTGACCAGATCTTCATCATATTTGTGATTGTGATCGCTGAGGGGAGCTTCAAAGGTTTCTACGTGTTTTTGCAGCGTTGAGTAATGTATCACAGACATATCTCATGAATCCTTTCATAAGCAAAGTGTAGACAGGGTGTACATAAGAGATTCATTGTGCAGTGTAGAGAGCTTTGTTGATTATAAATGTGAGATCGCGATGAGCTAAGATGAGTGACAGCTGGAGTTTGTAAATGTGATACTGATTTAACAGTTAAATAGACAAGAAGTTAATATTAAGTGACTTACATTGTCTGACTATAACACTATTGTCTGATTTTGCTCTATTTCGTCGTCGAAAATAGTTTAAAACAAAGTCACAGCTCAGCTGCAGTGCATCTCCATTCAAACACAGCGGGGTTTCGTTTATGAATGAACGTGCGTTTTTAAACGTATCTAGTGAGTCAGTGATTCATGATTACCCATTCATAAATACTGTCCATTGCTTCATTCCTGAATGAATCAGCCGTTCGAATGAATCAATTGAATGAATGATTCAGTGATAAAATTAGTGACTTGTCGCCACCTGCTGGCGGATTTAGTTTCATTTTTAAAGTATCTTTTCAGTTCTTTAAATCATTTAATATTTCTATATTCAACATTTTTTAAAACATTAATCTTAACATGAATTTATGGATTTAATTGCACTCATGCCACCTCTGATCCTCATTAAATGTCTGAAAGTACACCTACAAGCCACTTTTGTGTTCTTCTGTACTACCTCTGTACAAATTCATTTTAATACTGATTTAATTTGATTAATAACTTATTCTTCTTATTCTACTTGTTCTTACTCTATGGTTTTATCTAGAATAAATGTATCTACTATTCGACTAGAAAAATCTTTAGTCAGGGGCAGCCCTATTGGAGAACCAGAAAACTATCTCTGCCTTTCAGGATGCTTAGTACAAAATGTTATCTACTTACGGCCATGAAAAAAAGATTATGAAATGAACATTAATCCATTCAAACAGTTTTGAGCATAATGAATGCAATGTTCCAGCAGTAGTTATGAAGAAAACTCAATGAGCTTTCACATTATTGTGTTATGGCTGTATCTCAAAACCTCATGAGATGCTACTCAGACACCATTCTTAGGCACAGGAACGGAATGCTGTCAGCTCTGACTTGCTCAAAATGTCACCAGGTGCAAACCACTGCAAACAACATAAACAATAACAAAAATATAAAACAGGAAATGATCTCATAGAGTGGACCCCTGCACACCCAGTCAAAGAAAAATTGACCTTTTCATAGACAAGGCTAATCAGGATGTAAAATGTCATGTGGTGCAACTCCACAAAAACTTGATATTTATAAGTAATACATTTTGGATATCTGGACAAAAACACTTTTTTATACTTTATTTTTTAAATACCATGTAATTGTAACATATTTTAACATTTTAATTAATGTAATGTTTTTAAAAACCATATGAAACCAACATGTATAACAGTACATTTCTATCAACATTCCTATTTGATCCACAACAAAAAACAATGTAGACTAAAATTCATGACAAAACAACTCGCATGACTCTTATCAGTCTAACAAATCATTTGATGAATTAATATGTCAGAGCAGTTATATAGTGAATTAATATCTGACTCACTTCGTGACCCAAGTCTTTATTTTTTTTGTTTTGTGTAACAAGGTTTATGGTATCAGTAACACTGACTGATTGTTCATATGACAACGTGCAGGAAAATGCACAGGTATCGCACATGACTGACAAAAGTTTCACACAGGTCTTTGCACTTCTTCAAAAATGAACAATGTGATGTTGATGAGCTTGACACTTGGTGTAAAACGGTCCAACTGTGAAAACTGAAAGATGAGAAATGATGACATTTATTACAAAATTTCTCTGTATATATGTAGCCTAGGCTTTGCTCACGCTGTCAAACCACACACTTGTTACTGAAGAACTGCCTATACACAATGCATCTTCTATGCTTCTGTTACGTGTGTCCCTTGGTAACCATTTCCGAAGGCTTTGTTTTAGGAAACGATGAACTTACTTGAAAACTATGTGACTGGCAGGTAGGGGTGGGCAATATGGCAAAAATATCATCACAATTTTTTTTTTCAGGGATATCACGATTCAAGATTTTATCACGATTCTTTGTCATGTTGGTTTAACTATTTTACAAGTTGTCTGAGCACAGCCAAACTAATCTCCCTATTTTAAAAACAAAGCCTTACAAGGTAACAAAATATAAAATAAAAAACAATGGCAGACATTTAGGCCAAAGAAGGCAAATAAAAATCTTTGTCATTTTATTTTTGTTATTAAAAAATAAGAACAAAGATACACATTACAAATACAAATACAACAAACAGTGCTTTATTTTTCAGGTACAGTAGATGTATTTAGAAGTAGCATTCAAGAAATTGAATCAACAAATATAAAAATAAAACACTATAAACACTACACTGTATACATTATACATTGATTCTTATTAAAGCAACTGTATTAAAGTTCTTCAGTCAAAGCAGTGAGTGTTTTTTATCTATTTTGTTGTTTTATTAACATTAAAGGGATAGTTCACCCAAAAATTTAAATTGACATTATTTACTCACTCTCATGTCATCCCAAACCTGTATTAATTTCTTTCTTGTGCTGAACACAAAATTAAGATATTTTGAAGAATGTGGGTAACCAAAGAGTTGCTGGTCCCCAGTGACTTCCATGGTACTTTTTTTCCTAAGTCAATAGCCGTGTTTAGAGACAAAAGCAGGTGTGCTAGTGCGTGCCAGGGCCAGTTGCGTTTGGACCAGCAACTCTTTGGTTACCCACATGCTTCAAAATTTCTTCTTTTGTGTTTAGCACAAGAAAGAAATTAATACAGGTTTGGGACAACATGAGAGTGAGTAAACAATGACAGAAATGTAATTTTTGGGTGAACTATCCCTTTAATGGCAAGCGGCAGCATGTTTAGTATTATTATGGCGCTTTTCCACTGCATGGTACGGCACAGTACGGCTCAGTACGGTTCACTTTTGGGGGGTTTTCCACTGGGTACAGTACCTGGTACCTGGTACTTTTTTTAGTACCACCTCAGTTGAGGTTCCAAGTAAACCGTACCGTTACCAAAACGTGACGTGTAAACTCTGCTGATCACGGATTGGCCGGAGAGAATAAGTGCAGTGTCCCATGAGTGTAAATGAGTTAGATGTGATGTGAATGTATGTGGCGTTGTACAGTATATTGAGATAACTGCAACTGACAGAATGTGCACTATAGCGCAATACTATGATATTTCTTCAAAAGCAGATCGTGGAGACATTTTAATCATCCATGTTCAAAAATCGTGATATCGCACATCCCTACTGGCAGGCAATAGCATGGAAGAATTTTGAGCAGCCCCAGAAGTCATAGCTAGGCGCTACTTTTGGATGCCAAATGGTGGTGGCACTATGCATACTGAATTTTATGATGCTGTATGTCATACACCTGCCACATCCAGTGTGCTCCTCCTTAAACCACAGCGTTCTTTATCATTCCTGTAACAGGTCTACTTATGGAGATGAAGAAAAACATTTTAAAAATAAAAGCCCTGAGGAACACTGACGTTAGAGAGGCTGACTGGGCACTCCAAAAAATTATCTGGTTACTTTAAGACAAGAAGCTCACTAAATGGAGTTGAATTGGGAACAACCATGAAGATGAACCAATTCTGACAATCCAGATTTTTCACTACAGTGAGCAGGTTTGCCTTCAGGGTAAAACATGGTATTTAAGACACACAGACAGCATGCTAGCCTGTGATATTTTCTAACACAGTAATTATTCTCAGAGAACAGAGGAATAACACACCATTTCTGAGCATGTTTAAGACTTACAGCAGAATACGGTTCATGCTTGCACTTCACTAGGGCTGAAACGATTAGTCGACATTATCGACAACGTCGACAATAAAAAATTGTCGACAAATATTTTTCTTGTCGAGTAGTCATTTGATCTCATGTGACCTAATGTAAGAGCCTGCAGTAATGTGGTTTTTAAATCTTTTTATTAGTGGAAAAAATATATATTATTTTATTAAAGGGATAGTTTGGTTTGCAGAGATCAAAGCTTGATCTAGCTCAGGAGTCAGGACTGTTTTGATTATAATAACCTTATACTGTATTTTAAGAGATTATGTTGTGAATAAAATAGTTTATCCAAAAATAAAGCGTCTTATCACTTACCTCTATTTTGTTTCTTATTTATATGACTTACAAAAGGAGATGTTAGGCAGAATGATTGTCACGATAAGGGGTTTTGTCTTGGTTCTCTCCGGACTCCATTCCCCATAAACCCCTGCCTAGGAACTCATTATTGCACCACACCTGTTTCCTATCAGTGACACTATAAAGGTTGCACTCATCCACACACACATTGCTGATTATTGTTTGGCCTGTACCCTTTTCAGAGTCTCTGTGTTTCCTTGCCTTGCCTTCTTTTTTTTTTTTTTACCTTGGACTGTTTATTGGATTGCTCTTTTGTCTCGCCCTGGATTCTACCTGTTTGCTGGTGTTTGACCCTGCCTGTTTTGACCACTCTTGTGAATGAAAGCTGCATTTGGATCCTCAACTCCGTTGTCACGCCTCCCGCGTTACAGAATAATCAGCCAACACCCAGATCCAGCAGCTTTATGAGTGTATCCAGGCCAGCCATGAATCCAGCAGCAAAAATAATTGGTCTCCGTCAAGGTGAGCGGTCTATTGAGGATTATGTGTTGGACTTTATTGAACTGGCCCATTTAACATCTGTGGACGAGATGTGCCTCATGATATTTTTTCGAGGAGGCCTAGCTGAGCCGCTGCAATCGATTATGCCACTGCACGATCCGAACTGGACACTGGAGTTTTACATAGATCTGGCACTTCAACTAAGTGGCTCTGCATTTACTGTGGGTGTTGTGGAGGAGGAACACAGCACTCCTGCAGTATCTCCCACTTTAGAGTCTCTTCCAAAGATGGCTGCCAGTCCAGAGAATGTTCACGAAATGGCTGCCAGCTCAGAGACTTTCCACAAAATGGCTGCTGCCATTCCAGAGTCTCGTCCCATCATAGCCGCCATTCCAGAGTCTCGTCACGTCACCGCTGTCATCTCCGAGTCAAGTCACAGCCGATCTTCCTGTGTCTCATCACGTCACGTTTCAGCTGATCTTCCAGAGTCACGTTATGTCTCAGCTGATTTCCCAGAGCCTTGTTATGTCTCAGCTGTTTGTCCAGAGTCAGGTCATATCGCAGTTGATCATCCAGAGTCTTCTCACACTGGGTCAACCATGACCATTGCTACGAGTCCAGGCCCAAGGTATCCGAGACTGGCATCCAGTGTGTCAGATCCACCGCTGGTCTCGGCTAGAGCAGCGGGCATTCCAAGGGCCTCAGCACGGGTTATTCCAGAGACTATTCCCCTCCACTCAGTGCTCCCTGTAATGGGGGTCGCTATCCTTTTTGTTTGGGCAACTCACTGCTCAATTACTTCTCCTGAGGTTGTTCCAGCCCCTGAATCCGCTCACGAGGCCGCAACAGTTCCTGATCTCACTCCAGAACCTCCAGAGGTGGCGGCGCTCATTTATGAACTTCCTGCCTGTCCTATCATGGCCATGGAGGCCGTATGTGAACTGTCTGCCTGTCCTGTCATGGCTATGGAGGCCGTATTTGAACCCTGTTATTGTCCTGTCACGGCTATGGAGGCCGTCTGTGAACTCTTTGCCTGTTCTGTTCTGGCCAAGGAGGCCGTCCGTGAACTCTCTGTCCATCCTGTCACGGCTATGGAGGCCGTTTACGAACTATTACCCTGTCTCAACCCAGCCAAAGAAGCTGTTTCTGAACTCTCTGCCTTATCTGTCACATCTGAAACTGTCTGTCTGTCACAACCCAAAACCCCGTCTTTGAACCCTTAAACCTGCCTGTCATGAGCCCAGAGAATAATACATTTCGTGTCTGTCCCTTTAACTCTGTCACTGCCCTAGAGAACATTGAGGAGCTTCTTGTGTTCCCTGCCTTGGTCCCTGAAACCAGGAATGCACTGCCTGTGTTGCCTGTCTCTGTTTTCTCTAGGCCCCAGTCTCTGCCATGGGTCCCGGCTCTGTCTTCTCTGCCATGGTGGTCTACTGTCTGGCTCTGGTGGTAATCTGCTCTGCCCTGGTGGTCTTCTGCTCCGCCGTGGGGATCTTCGGTCCCGTCTGCTCTGCTGTGGTGGTCCTCAGCTCCCCCGGTACTGCCGGCTCCACCCTGGCTCCCTGCTCCGCCGGCTCTGCCTCAGTCCTTGGCCTCTCCACTTCCACGTGGACCTGGCCCACCGTCCCTCCCCCTGTTTCACCTCTGCTCCACTGCTCACCTGGATCATATAGTGTTTGGAGGGTTTCTGTCACGAATCCGGTCCATGAATTTCCGTCTGCTCGCCACCAGAGGTCATCCTTCCACTACTATGGACTCTTGCACCACACCACTGTTGCACTTCACCCGGACTACAGTTCCCATCATCCATTGCACTGATTACACACACACAGTTGATTGCACACAGCACTGATTGCACACAGCTGTCATCACTCACGCCTTCCCTATATAACACTCACTCTTATCCCCGTCAAGCTGCCGAGTATTGTTTAGCGCTTATCGTTTGATAGCTACTCTACGGAGCCTGTTTAGTTTACCCAGCCTTAGCTTAGTCTGCCTCCTCTGTTTTCTCGCATCCTGATCTTTGCCTGAGCATCTCGGATTCTCCCTCTCGTCTTGCCCTATTCAGATTCAGTTTGCCCCTGCCTGGACCTTTGCATTGTTCTTGGATTTACCCTTCTAGTCTCGCCCTGTTAATTCTGTTCGCCGATCGTAGACCCACGCTAGCCCTAGGTATATTCTTGCGTCTTGCCCTCTATATAACCGTTGCCATTATCTGACCCTTGCCTGTCTCTAACCATGTCTATGAATAAAGCCTTGCATTTGGATCCGCATGTCTCATGTCTCGTCAGCCCCGTAACAATGATGTTATTCAGTTACTTTTTAATTTAGCTAAATCAATGGTGAATGAGAGAGTTTCTGTCATCTCGTTTTGTGTGCCAAATATATTTATTTGTATAAATTAATTGTATAATTGTAATTACATAATATGACTTTCAAAAGCTGAAGTGCTTACCTTTAGTTATTTGTTAGAAAATATATATATATATATATATATAGCTCAATATTTTAACTAACTACAAAAGCTGAATAATCAAAGTCTACTTATTAATCAGTGAAATAATATATGAATCGAAGAAAAGACTCTATTGCATAGATATAACACACTACGCATCAATATCGCTTCCCTTTGTGCTTTGAACTTTTCTATGCTGCGTGCTGTGACTCCGATACTCAGAATATTTGGTATTGGATCGGGGACGGGTCTTAAAATATGGTATCGAGCCTAGGGCTGGGCGATAAAATGGTATCGGTATTTATTGACGGTACAACATTTTCGATATCGATAGAAAAAATGTTTGATATAGAGCTCGATAAGTTTCTTAAAATGTGCGCACGCCATCCGTTGATCTTAAACAGCCTATCAGATGTTTTGATACATGAGCGTGCTACCATTGACAAGCAAACAACCAATAAGATCTAAACTGCCGGGTTGCGTTGCTCTCATGTTTGGTTGGTTTCTATAGTATTAAGCCTCAAATGTCAACTATACATTGGATTGGTTTCTTGTTTAAATTATAAAAAAGTAAAAATATGAATTGTATTATAATGTTATACTAAAACTAAAATTAAAATAATGAGAAAAATCCTCAAGATAACATGTAGAAAGAAAAAAACGCATCTTAAGCGTGCAGAATAACATAAGTGGACTTTGAACGATTAATTACCGCTTTGAACGATTCCGTAAATGTGTCATCCATAATTGTAATCGCGATTAGAAATTTGATTAATTGTGCAGCCATAACTACTACAACACTACTCACTTTATCTCTGTAAACACCCTATTTTCAGACACCAGGAAAAACCCTTAAGATAACATGTAGAAAAAAGCATCTTAAGCACACAGAATAACATAAGTGGACTTTGAACGATTAATTACCGCTTTGAACGATTCCGTAAATGTGTCATCCATAATTGTAATCGCGATTAGAAATTTGATTAATTGTGCAGCCATAACTACTACAACACTACTCACTTTATCTCTGTAAACACCCTATTTTCAGACACCTTATAATATAATAACAGTAAACTCATATGCTTTACTAGATTGTTTGATGATATCAGATAAATCTCCCCATCTTGATATGTAAAAAGTTAATTGAACCCTTTGTTTAAATTTCATTCATTTATGACTGATAATTTATGATGCTTACAAATAAACATGAAGTCAAAATTCATTCATGTCATTCTCATCATTTCCGTCTGCCTTTAATTTGTAACACACATCTCCAACCACACATCATGTACTGTACAACCATTCAATCAATGGGTTGCTTTTTTGTGACATGAACACAGTTTGTGTTGGCTGACCATTACAAATTGTGTTCTTCCATCAGTTACATTACTCACCATGTGAGATTAGTGCTGTATTAAACTGTTTATCAGATTATGAGCCTCCAGTTTCAGCGATTTATGAATAAAAGTCTGACAGCAAAGTCAGCCCCATTCAATGGGATACTCATACTTATGCCTGGCTTCACAATCCTGAAGACCTCTCAGTAAGGAAAAATACTGGAAACATTTCCTGAGAGAATAAACCCACTGCCAAAGACTCACTAGCACTGCTGCACTTATCTGACCGCATTTATAACTGCATGAAAATAATCTGCCATATATGCAAACAGCAACCGAAGAGCTGAGGCTGTTGTCTAAACACTATTTTACATACAGCTATCTGTTCTAACAATGACATTGATCATTGTTTTATTATAGGGTGATGATGGTAACTTAGTGGTTAAAGGGTCAAATGTTCAAACCCTGCAACGGCTGATTCATAAACTCATGTGGGCTGCACAATTAAGAGCCGGGTATTGTTTTCCACATTGCAATCTGTCCCGTTGAGAATGTACATGCACACTACCTATTGGACCCTTATTAGAGAGTTCAATCACTTGCACATGCATTGTTCTCTACACACAAGTACACATGGACAGAAAAATCCGGCTGCACATGGACTACAATGCAACAGCATCAGTCTAGCCTATCAGAACATTCTAGTGTCATTTCTTGCTCGTTCAATTTATTCAAAATGTATATAAGTTTTGTTTTTCATGCTGCTCAAAGGGCCAATGTGATGCTGACCATTTAGCTATTGTCAAGAATTGCTGATGTTTAAAACAGAACATAATTGTTTCAGGAATACAGTTCTCCATATGTTTTGGAAGTGAAGCTACCTTAAAATATGGCATGCAGTTGCTGCTGTTAATATCAGTTCAAATGACTAGGTCCTATATTGCAATTGCAATGTCAAGGAAAATAATCACCTATTATGATTTTTGTCATAATCATGCAGCCCGATTGCAGTTATTGAGCTCGTCAATCACCACTGTGCCCTGAGCAAGACATGAAACGCAATTCAAAGTTTGAAATCAAGCTATCTCATGCTACTGCACCAAAAATGCACTGTAAAATTGAAAAAAACACTGAGTGAGCAAAAATTTGTGAGATAGTTAGTTATAATGGTAATTAAATAATGTTTACATATGTATAAAAGCCTACATTAAAATCTGTCATATAAATTGGTCTCTTCATCAGAAATTAGCCTACTGATTGCCACCATTGATGGACAAAATTTTTAAATAATATAAAAAATATCTGTATGACATTATATTCTGCAGTTCTTCCCTGTTGTACCGAATATCTATACTTTTCAAATTATCATATCGAAGTTAGAATTTCACATATTGTGACTAAATTAATTTTGTAGGGTGCCAGAAGTTTGTTAAAATTTCCAAAGGGTGCCGCGACTAAAAAAAGGTTGGGAAACACTGGGTTAGTCCATGGGGTCTGTCCTCTTAGGAAACTGTCAGTTGCTTGTGGACGAGAATGCATCTGCTAAATGGCCATTTGTCAATGCAGGGGAAAACTGTGGCATGTAACCAGAGACCATGATGCAAGAGCGTACAAACCCTAAATTCCTCTGACATAGCAAAGGCTTGCCCAAAACTGTTGCAGTACTGTGGCAGAACTACACGAGCACGCCCACACGCTCAACTCCAATGCTTACACTTTCTTGTCCTTTGACTATTTGTTTATTAAATGTTTGGTAAATCAACCAATATAGAGTGTATTCATTTGTACTCAGTTTAGCATACATTACAGTATGCTTAAATCTCTAAAAACCAAAACAGTCTGCAGATTCCTTTGAGCAGACACAGTGCTCAGCCATACAGATTTTGGGTAACACTACGATAAGGTCCCATTAGTTCATGTTAGGTAATGCATTCATTTACATTAACTAACAATGAGCAATACATTTGTTATAGTATTTATGAATCTTTGCTATTGTTAGTTAATAAAAAATACAACACTGTTAGTTCATGTTAGCTCAGGTCTGTTAAATAATATTAACAGTTGCAACTTTTGATTTTAACAATGCATTCGTCCACGTTGAAATTAACATTAACTAAAATATATGCTTTAGAAGTATTTCTATTGTTAACAAATGGAACCTTCTTTTATAGTGTTACCGAATTCTTGCAGGACCAGCCGACATTCCTGCCACAAATCTGATCTGGTTATTAAATCGTTTATTGATGTTTAATAACATTTAATACATGATTCCATGACTCTTATAAACACTTTTGCTGGAAAACAGTATCAGTTTACAACATTAAGTGCATTTATAAACACAATATGCTGATTACCATCAGAAATCCACTTATTATTTACCGTAGTATTAATCATAAGCAGAGTACAATCTTGCATTTAATGTTCAATTCCTCATAGATATTCAATTGTTTAGATATTGTTTAGTGAGGTAAGGTACATTGCTTAGACTCTGCAAGCCATAAAGTTGTACATGATCAACAAACGTAAGACAATGCAGCACTAGATCTAATGGTCAAGTGACAGTTCCTTCAACTGTATTTCCAAAAAATGAATCATAAAAGCATTACAACTGTACCATGTGCACAAGACAACTGTAACAGCATGCATGTTTTAATAAGAACAACATGCTGGTGTTTAGACAAAATATTATCAAGACAACAACAACACACTGTGTTTCTTCCCCTTCACCTTTAGGTCTTGTGGTGTGGTGTCTCAGGGTAGTTAATGAAGAGATGGTAGAGTTCATCCTAAATATAACCCCTGTGCCAAAGCACTACAGCTCAGGACTGAAGCTGTGATAACACATGACAGTACAGGAGCTTCACGAGCAAAGCCTACAGGCCAAATATCAATGAATCACACGCTGATTGGCTGGTTTGAGCAGACAATGAGCACAACGCCTGAACAGTGGTGCTTGTACTGAGGGTCTGTGGTAACCCAGCACTGTTACTTTAATGTACACTATTAGTATTATAATTACACTAGTGTTACACTGTTATAACATGCGTTATGGATATCAAATCATCATTCATCTCGCTAGCCAGAAAACAATAACGCTCCGTCCTGAATGCAGACGTAGCAAAAACAAAAACAGTAGAAATAACAAGGAATCGCAGCATGTTCTCTTCATCATGAGCAGTATAATCACTGTTTGGATCTCATTTATTAGTTTTCCCTCATGCGAAAGTCTGTTAGCTTCACTAGCGTTACTAGACGTGAACTAGCACTGCAGCTACAACAGTAAACATGTTTAAAGTCTGTTTTTCATCAAACACATACACTCGTGTATGAAATTAGTAAAAGGACACTGAATGTGTGACACATAAACAGAGAATATTGCAGAAGTGAAAGCGCGTGGATCGAGTTAATGTGCAAAACACTGGAAGAAACCACAACAAACAGTGAAACTCACCCACAGAATGATTCACAGTCATTTAAAGCTGGATGTTGAGCATCATTGTGATTCCCTTCAGCTCGGTATTAGAGCAGCGGTGTGTGTGTGTGTGTGTGTGTGTGTCTCGACCCCTCAGCTGAGCGTCTGTTGGTATAGTCCTCTGTGTGTGTGTGTGTGTGTGGGTGTGTGTGTGTGTGTGTGTGTGTCTCGCCCCCTCAGCTGAGCGTCTGTTGGTATAGTCCTCTGTGTGTGTGTGTGTGTGTGGGTGTGTGTGTGTGTGTGTGTGTGTCTCGCCCCCTCAGCTGAGCGTCTGTTGGTATAGTCCTCTGTGTGTGTGTGTGTGTGTGGGTGTGTGTGTGTGTGTGTGTGTGTCTCGCCCCCTCAGCTGAGCGTCTGTTGGTATAGTCCTCTGTGTGTGTGTGTGTGTGTGGGTGTGTGTGTGTGTGTGTGTGTGTCTCGCCCCCTCAGCTGAGCGTCTGTTGGTATAGTCCTCTGTGTGTGTGTGTGTGTGTGGGTGTGTGTGTGTGTGTGTGTGTGTCTCGCCCCCTCAGCTGAGCGTCTGTTGGTATAGTCCTCTGTGTGTGTGTGTGTGTGTGGGTGTGTGTGTGTGTGTGTGTGTGTCTCGCCCCCTCAGCTGAGCGTCTGTTGGTATAGTCCTCTGTGTGTGTGTGTGTGTGTGGGTGTGTGTGTGTGTGTGTGTGTGTCTCGACCCCTCAGCTGAGCGTCAGTTGGTACAGTCCTCTGTGTGTGTGAGTGCGCGCGAGGTACACACGTTTTCCCGGTTCATATCTCATACGTTGAAGCTGGTATGTGTTTGCAGTACACAAGCCACGGTTAAGACAGCTGACTCTGTCTTAACCGTGACAGAGTTAAGTGTGATGTGACCCTCACACTCTCAATTTCTCAATTTCAATTTCAATTTAAGAGTGCTTTATTGGCATGACAAAAATTTTACATTTGTATTGCCAAAGCAATTGCAGCTGGACTGCTTACATATAGTACACATGTATTAACAGATAGAAAAATAATATATAAAAAGTATTAAACATGTAGTGTAAAATTAATTACTAATGTATAAGTATATAAACTAGAAATAAAAATAAAATAAGGGATTAGACATATTTACAGAAGCAGAATATAGATCTAAGTAATAGAGTAATATGGCCTAATATAATGTAGCTGTGCTGGAAACATCAGATCAGGGCAGGCTGAGTGTGTTCTCTTCTGTGCTGACAGGCAGACACATATTGAGCAGCAAACACACAGCAGTTCTTCTGTTCTCCTAACAGATACGCCACTTTCTCCTGGTCTGAGAGAGTTTGAAATGTCTGATGGATCTGCTGTATTTTATCGTGATGACGCTGGTATGTGTTTGCAGTACACAAGCCACGGTTAAGACAGCTGACTCCACTGTGATGTGACCCCCTCTCTCTCTCTCTCAATTTCAATTTCAATTTAAGAGTGCTTTATTGGCATGACAAAAATTTTACATTTGTATTGCCAAAGCAATTGCAGCTGGACTGCTTACATATAGTACACATGTATTAACAGATGCTGATTGTTTCAAAAGTGCCTTCCTTACTTTCTGTGACTCTTCCTCTTCTGTGATATCCTCCTTTGTTTCTCTGAGGTTTTAAGTCCGTGGATAAGTTCGTACAGGTCTTGGTCTGAAGAGAGGTCTTCTCTCTGTGACAGTTGTGTGGTCCTTTGGGTCTTCTGCTGTTTTTCTTGGTTGATTTAAACTATTCTTGTGGGTAATATAAGTTGTATGAAGTCTTTTTGTTTTAAATTGGTCAGAACTGAATGTCTGTCTTATTTTAAAAAAAAAGTTAAAAGTAAAATAATCAGGAGCTCATCTTGTTGCTGCTGCTACTCTCCCTGACATGCTGCTTCAACACTAACTGCGGTTACTGAAACCACGCCTTCTTTCTTTGCGTGCACATTTGGGTGGCATTATGCTAATATTTCCACATAGTGATGTAGATATGTGGGGGTGTGTTAGAACGAGCCGTTTTAGGGGGGCGTGGCAGAGTCTTAACTTTGATAAAGAATATCTCTTTGGTTTTGAGACTTTAGTCTTTGCAACTTCAGGGATCTTATCTATGCACAATCAGCTTGTAACACTCCAAAGAGAAAGGAAAACTTGAAATCGCATCATATGACCCCTTTAAAATCTTCATGAGGATCTCCGGGGCTTTTCTGTCTAACCAGCTGTTTAGGGGCGTGACCAATGTGATCATTTAATATTTGGCTATTATAGGCTAACAAAAAAACGTAAAAAATATATTAGTGTTGTTGACGTGACATGGCATTTTCATTGTCACACAAGATAAAAAATTAATATAATTAGCATTGTCATTATTTAAAATGCAGTAAATGGTTAAAAATGTATTTGTCCCACATGGACCTGTTGTTATAAAAGCTTTTTTGAGCCAAATCTCAAAATTGTCCTATGGTGTGACTGTCTCAAGCATGGTTCAATAAATTACTATACTAACCCTAACCCTAACTTTTATAAATTAAAAAGAAAAGCATGAATATATTAATAAATACCTCAGGCATAACTTTTCAAGTGTATATTTTAGTAAATTGCAATAATTTTTTTCAAAATTACTTTTTGCAATACTAAAAGCATAGGACCTTGATACATTTTGTCACTGAAAAGCATGTCCTCCCGTGTGACATCCTGATTTTAAATCGGGCAATTCCACAGACAGCTTTAATTAGCTGAAGGGCCCACTCAAGGTCATGTTACTGAAGTCCCCTGTGAAGCTAACATGCAGGTTTTGTCACAGAATTGTTCAGATATTGAACTTTTTTTGGAACCACTATAGAAGTGTTACGTTTTGTTGTCCTTTGGTGCGACACCCCTAAATTGTATTTTTTTTATTAAAAACTGTATGTTAAACTACAAAATCATAAAAAAAAATAATGCAAATGTGTCTTGCTAATGTCAGGTTAGCTTGGAATAGCAAGGTCATAAACTGACAGAAAGGCTGAAACAGATCATGTCCACCGGTGGGACTCCTGTACTGCTACACCGGAGGACCAAGATGTCACACAAGAGGACTCTTTAAGAAGCATTTTAAATAATTAAATAATAATGATTTCTTTAACTGCTTTTTATTCTTTCTCTCTTTTTTTTTGAGCATTTTCAGTGTTAATTAAAATATTTTCTGATTCTGATGATTTTGCAGAAAACATGTATGTTATGTTAAAGCTGTTATGAAGTGTCATGAAGATCAGTATTAAATGTGATACTTTGTTTTTGAGATGAAAGAATCGAGGAGAGAAATGAGTGAGAGAGAGGACATGGAAACATGGAGAGAAGTTAACAGGGATCCACGCAGAAGGAGGAGATCCCGAGAGAGCCATGCAGAAAGTAGACAGAATCTAAATGATGCCTCAAAATGAAAACAGCCACGTACTTCAAAAGAGTGTTTGAATATCAGTCATATTTAGCTGCGCCACACGTGCAGTGGGGAGGATCAGTGACACACCGATTGACTAAGAGACTAAATGACTGTATTTTGTTGATTAAAATAATTTTTTTGTTTTGTTGACATGTTGATATTGTTTGTATTAAATTAATGTTCAAAGTTAAATAGAAATACTTTAATGTAATTCTTCTCACCTTCTCTTTAAAGCAATAACTTTAGCGTGACATAATGTGGTGTGACACACATAAAAGAAGCACAGATTTGCTTTATCTCTAAAAAATCATCACTCATCTGAAAATGGTGTAATGTTCAGCAGTTTAGAACGGATGGCATCAAAGTTTGTCTTGAACATGTCCAACAAGTCATAGGTTAAAATTTATGTTATTCATAATTTCATATCAAATAAATAACACTATATGAAAATACGTGTCTAACAATGAAGAGACATTCCTCTCATGCTATTTGTATATTATTAAGAGTTTTTTTTCTTAATTTTTGCTATGTGACAACCTAGGACAAATTTACGGTACAGTTCAGTAAAAATGTTTTTAAAAACATTGACAGAATTGACAAAGTTTGTGACCCCTTATATTTTCTCAAACATCAGTCTTCACACTACATAAATATATGTATCTCTTCTTCAAAAATGGTCTTTTACAAAAAATAATAATTTAATGCCTATTTGTCAACTACCCATTACTATTTATATAGAAATAACAACAGTGTGGTCATAGTTTTATTTGCTTCTGTTTTATGATGTTTTTAAAGTAATATATGGATTATGAAAAGTGCTATACAAATAAAAATGCTTGAATCAGCTTATACACTCAACACAAAAATTGTGTTTAAAAATATTTTTCACTTGATCTCATGAAGTCACACTTCCGGCAAATGCATGGCAGAAACGGCAGAAATATTGTAATGATATATATATTTTGAAATATATGAAATTATGAACTTAAAAACTAAAAATATATGGAAAAATGAAGTGATATATATATATATATTAAATTATTTATATTTAAAATCATTTTTAGATATTTTTTCATTTATATGTATGTATATATATATATATATATATATATATATATACATGAAAAAAATTATATTTAAAATGATTTTAAATATAAATAATTAGTTATATACTCAAAAAGGTTAAGACTGGGCTGATGTGAAACTTGGCACTGTGTACTGCAAATACACTGTTGGTTTCTAATAAATTGCATGGACCTACAATGATCCATGTTTGTAAATCACTTTGGATGAGAGTGTCTGCTAAATAATTAAATGTGTGTAAATGTGTTCAAATACAAATTTGTAACTATCAAAAATGCCCAAAGTTCAGCTTCCTGGTGTCATACTTGCAGTTCTATCCCTTGTCTTTTTGTGGCAAAAGGGTTCATTTTAGACCCTGATCTGTTCGGGTTATGAATCTTTTCTTTCCTTTAAATTGGACTAATGTTCAATTTAATGTTAATTAAATTAACTTGTTCAATGAGGTTATAAGAGCAAATGTCACATTCACGACTGTGCTGTTGTACTGAATAACATTATGCTGAGATTTATTTCAAGAGCACTTGTTTGATATTGCTAAATTGAACAGATCGCAGAGAAACTACAGCGATAATAGTTTCAATACACTGGTAGGGCATTTTGATTACATGAAAGCCTTAAATGCATGGAGAAAAGTGTCTGCGTAATTGTGTCTATTAATGATCAGTATTTGAGTGATCACCACCTAGTTTGTTCCTTTATAGTAATGTATTTCCATGCTTCAGTTCATCTGTTCTTCTTCTAATTTAATATCAACTCTGTGCTGCTTTATTTTGATCAAAGTGTGCTCGCAGAGAGAGTGACCGCAGGTGTAATTCAAACTCCGTCAGATATTTTGCTTAATGTGTTTTTGTAAATGACACTTACCTTGATATTTTCTCCATACAATTACATTCACTCATTTTAAGCATGAATTAAATGGCCAAATAAGTTTAGGGGCCATTGTGCAGTTCTCCAACTCTTAAAAAATAAAATAGGAAGATGAAAATTGGTTCTAGTCCATTTAATGTGCAGTATGGCAAAGATTGGATTGAGATATGAGCTGTAATCAGCCCATCTGGGTGGAGAGACAAACAATCCCCAGCATGCTCAAATCCCAAAGAGGCTCTCTTCAAACCAGTCTAAAACAGCACTGAGCAGACTAGACCGAGACAAGCAAATCAATCACTCAGAATCAGTTATATGTAGTAAACAACATATATGTAAACCCATCAGATATACACATACGCATATCTAAATTTCCAGTTCGGTGGATTAAAAACAGAGACGCAGCGCAGATATACCTTCACAGGAACTGCAGGTCTAAGTCTGGCCGACGGCACCATGGCGGTCTGTGTTGCAATAGACTGTGCTTCTGCCGTCAGTGATGAAGTCTCCCCGCCGTCCTCATCGAGATGTGATGTCATATCAGCAGGTGTCTCCCCGGAGGAGCTGGGATGCAGTGCAGGTGTGTATCCATACAGCTTTGAGGTCCGTTCGATGACAGCAGACAGAAAAGACGTCCTTTCGGCTCTCCGGCTCTCTTTCGCTCTGCTCTGAGCACCAGCTTCCTCTTTCTGTTTGGCGCTGTGCACCCAGCTCGTGTGCGGCTGCCGTGGCTTGCTGGGGGTTATGACTGGAATCGCAGGAACTGGTGGAAGAACGAGAGGCTTGGGGCTCAGTTTAGGTCTGATCTGTGGATTCCTGACGTTAGGGTCCGATCCTGCTCCTGGATGGAGGAAGCTCACTCTGGCAGCTGATGTGAGTTTGGGGTACACCGGTGGGGAAGAGCTTCCCTGTGAAGCAGATGGACTCATCTGGCTCATGATTGCAGAATTCCCTTGACGTAAAATTCAATTAGGGAATTCTGTCCCATCTACTGTCGACCGTGACAGCTGTCCTGACTCTCAGTGAAGAGTTTCCTCTTTAACAGTGCAGTAATCCAATACAACAGGGTTGTAAGTGTCAATGCGATTATTTTTAATATTCTATTATTTTAGCGCACCTCCTTGAACAGATGGGTCTAGGTGGCCCCTGGCAGAGGCTCTCTGGCTCTCCCGATGGTAAAACAGAGGGTCCTCTTTCCATGGGCTGGTACTGGTGCTGATGGTCCCTGGACGCAGAGGAAGGAAGTCTTACCACGATGATGATCTCCTATTTCCTGTAAGAGAGGCTAATCTCTCTGAGTTGGGTGCGAGGGGCTCTGAAAAGCTCAAATTTCAAAAAAGGACAAGTCCCAGGATCATAAGGACCAGGATGGCACTGGTCCACCCAAACCGCATTTATTAAAAACTGCACACATTTAGTTGGAGAAATGTTTTATTTCAACGAAGAACATATTCAATAGGATTTATTAGACTGTGATTATGTGATTGATTGGGGAGTCCCACATTTCACACTTAAAGTGTGAGCAGTCAAGTTGAAGCTTGATGATTGGACCGTATAGCGTGATCACATAAATCCTGACATTTGGCTTTACATCGCATGCAATTTACTTGTACATTGAGAGTTGGTATTTAACAAAAGCATTGCTGAAATCACACAGTGTATGCCCAGCTTTTGGCATTTAACCAAAAACCCATTCAAAAGACGTATTGATTTTAGGACGAGGGAACCATAAGTGCTGAATTGCCAATCGTTTCCAGTTTTTGGCCTACAGAAATATGTCATCCCTGCAGCTCTGTTGAAATGAGTCACAATTCACTGAGGAGCAGTTAAAATCCCTTTAAAGCATGGGTGGCCAACCCCGGTCCTGGAGCGCTAGCTTCATACAGGGTTCAGATCCAACCCTAATCCAACACACCTGAACCAGCTAATCAAGGTCTTCAGGATCTCATGAAAAGCACAGGCAGGTGTGTTGGAGCAGGGTTGGAACTGAAGTCAGGAAGGTACAGTATGGTGCATTCAAGTCATGTCGGATAGATCATATTTACGAGTTGAATGCACATGAACGCCACCACAGAGCCGATATTGGTGAGTGGGAAACTAAAAATTTTCTTTAAGCTCGATTTTTAGAGTTGGGGGCGTGTCAGTGAGAAAATATGTCGGATGCAATGGATGCAGCCAAAGACTGGAGATATGCAGCATCTGTATTGAATGTAAATTTGTTGAAATGAATCAAATATTATATTATTGTATAATTACCATAGAATATATAATTATTCAGTTTACATCACCTTCATAAATTGAATAAAAACAGAAAAAAGCAAAAACACAATGATGCACACTCTTTATTCACCATTTTGTAGATGTAGAGTAAAAAAAAATTGTGAATTTTATGTAGAAAAGTTAAATCGCCATCTTGTACCAACCTGACTTGAACGCACGCACCTGACATTGTAATTACGACATGTCAACTCATGAATACGAACTTCCCAGGAGGACTTGAATGCACTAGTCCTCCAGGAGCAGCGTTGGGATTTGTGCGCTGTGAAGTACTCTACCATAGCTACATTATGTAGGAAGATTGTCAAAACAACAGGAAGTTCTGAAAAACGGTTATTAGAGTGGGACATTTGCTTGACGGATAACATACTTGGCTGGCATTCAAAATATATCAGCATAAATCGCACTACTGCTCTATTGTAAAGCACAAACCTGATGGACTAGACACAGAAGCAGGGTGTTTCCATGGCTGCCAGCACCTGCCAAAGTCACACGACACCCCTGTTATTGAGCTCAAACGTCCAGGAGATGACTATTCAATCAATTCGGCAAAATATCTATATCCAATATAAATGAAAACACAATGGAACATCTGAGTGCTGGACATCTTAAATCTTAAAAATCCAACACATCTCTAAACCTATCAGTATTTAGTGATGTATATGTGACCCTGGACCACAAAAACAGTCTTAAGATTTATGCAACATGCATAATAATGCATCATCAAAGCTGAATAAATAAGCTTTCCATTAATGTATGGTTTGTTAGGATCGGACAATATTTGGCCGAGATACAACTATTTGAAAGTCTGGAATCTGAGGGTGCAAAAAAATCTAAATACTGAGAAAATCATCTTTAAAGTTGTCCAAATGAAGTTCTTAGCAATGCATATTACTAATCAAAAATTAAGTTTTGATATATTTACAGTAGGAAATTTACAAAATATCTTCATGGAACATGATCTTTACTTAATATCCTAATGATTTCTGGTATAAAAAAAAAATCTATAATTTTGACCCATACAGTATATCCCATACGTGTATTTTTGGCTATTGCTACAAATATACCCCAGCGACTTAAAACTGCTTTTGTGCTCCAGGGTCACATATGACAGACAAGACATATTCCTGCATCCTGCTGTCTACAAAACCTTTATAGAGCTGCACAGAGTCAGTTCAGATCATCAGGATATATCTTCCGTCCGCTTAAACATCAGGTTTAACATATGACAGGAAGTATAAGAATACATGTGCTCTGTTTTCCTCACAGTACTAATGATGAAGCTTCCTGTCTGTCCGTTCATGTTAAATCATTTAATAGTATTCATAACTATGTGATATGTGTTTCAGGACATGTGCTCATATGGTAGATTCAAGATCAACAGCACAAGTATTTGCATACTACTACAGAAGCACACTGAAATTCACTGAAATAAAACCTCTGCATTTAGTGTCACCTGAATACTTTGAGAGTGTTATGACACTTTCAGTTTGCTGTTCTTCTGTCGTACAGAGCGGAGACGAGTGTTGGAGTGACGAATTACAAGTAACTAGAATTAGGTAAAGAAGATATCTGAAAATATCTCAGTTACTTTTTCAAATAAGTAATGGCAGTGACTGTGTTTTCCCATGTATTGACTGACAGCTCTTCTGTCCTCATGCTGAGAGAAATCAGGAGTGAGTGCACCGTGTGATGCTTTCTGTAGTTCTGGACTAAATGTGAACATGCATTTACTCTTCTCACTTGCACAGAAACAGACAAATATGCTTTGTGCATTTATCACAAATATGCATTTGTGCATTTAAGGTCACTGCTGACCTTTGATGGTCAAATTCAGCCATGCAAATATACAAAAATCACTTTCGTTAAACATCACATTTGTGTGTGTGTGTGTGTGTGTGTGTGTGTGTGTGTGTGTGTGTGTGTTTGATTGATTGCTCAAATAAGAGAGTTGTTATTCATCATTTTTTGTTATCAAGCCTAGCCCATGTAAGAAAAAATAAAGCAAAGTAACAATACTTTCCATAAAAGTAACTAAGTAACACAATTAGTTTGTTTTTTTTAGGTAACGCAATATTGTAATGCATTGCTTTTAAAAGTAACTTTCCCAAACACTGGCAGAATGCACATCAAAATTAGCCCTCAAATTGTGAACTGGGTTACATCAGAAGCTTTTAGTTCAGAAAATGAGGACATTCTACTTTAAAATGAACCTGCTACTGATATGAGGCTGAAGATTATTTGAGAAACAGTCTGTCTTAAAATAAAGAAATGGGTCAAACTATGATTGAGCTGAGAAAAGAGCATCAGGACTCATTACTTGAACTAGTTCTGGTGATAATACATTTGCATAATGCACCTGCTATCGCACATTCGCTCTGTTCCAGATAGGACACTGCTGACTTTAGCAAATGCTCAGTGTTTCTCTGACAATACACTCAGTCTGAAAGTTCATGTTCACAGAATGTCACTCCCAGCGATTTCAAAGCCAGTTTCATACTGTTTCCAAGTCACTGACAAAATGTGCAGCTGTCTTATTCAAGTTCTTTATATCACTGTCAGTGAGTGTTGTTAATATTAAAGCTAAGGCAATATAATACTGTAGCTATGGTTAGACTGAATTGTGTGGCTCAGCATGACAATCACTCTGTCCATGTAGAAATGAGTCTGGTGTGATAGAACTTGACTTGCACAAAAACCTCACTGAACACCTTTGTGATGAACACAACCAGCAGGCCAGACCCCTTCACCCCGACATCAGTGTCTGACCTCACTGTCGATCACATACTGCATCTAGGCCTGAATAATTCATGGTTACCACTGTTTACCGATGCTGGTCCTCGAGTACCCCCAACACTGCACATTTGATATGTCTCCCTAATCAAACACACCTGATTCAACTCTAACTCTATACTTCAACTCAGCTCCATGTAAAGGCCCAGACACCAGTGTTGGGGAAAGCTACTTTTAAAAGTAATGCATTGCAATATTACATTACTCCCTAAAATGTAATTAATTGCATTGGTTACTTTTATGGAAAGTAATGCATTAATTTACTTTTGCGTTTCTTTTTCTCATCGGTTTGTTTTTAATATAAAACATTCTATTTTTGGCAAATTTAACAGCCCTTTCACACCAGAAGTGAAATGCAAACCTTTCATCTGTGCTGCCATTCTGGATTGCATAAAGACAAAGACGCAGATAAGAAAGTTCAACACTCTTCAGCAATTGAAAGAAAATAAAGCACAAAAAAATGAAAATGGGATTAAATACATAAAGGATATTTGTGTTAATTAACATTTAATTATTACAGGTTTGCGTCATATTCTGAGTTTGCATTTCACTGTTTTTATTCATTTTGAGGAATACTGAATCTGATTCTGTGCAAGTGAGAAGAGTAAATGCATGTTCACATTTAGTCCAGAACTACAGAAAGCATCATGTTCACACAACGCCTCTGCACTCACTCCTGATTTCTCTCAACATGGAGACAGGAGAGCTGTCAGTCAACACATGGTAACTGAAGTTATTTGAAAAAGTAACTCAAATATTTACTTGTAAATGAAAAAGTAATGTGCTCCTTTACTAGTTACTATACTTTAAAAAAGTAATCTGATTATGTAAGTCACGTTACTTGTTACCCGCAACACTGCCCACATCGCCTGCATCTGGGCAAAACATTAGAGCTTGAACACACCACAAAGACTACAGCTAACGGTACACTAGCGTTCTGAATCTGTTTGAGAGGAGATGACTCTCCATATCAGCAGGTGGCAGTAGTCTATATTCATTTATCAAAAAAGGAAACCGAAAGCGATAGGACTGTGTATATATAACCATAATCAAAGCTGCATATTCTTACCATTTTTACACCACAGATGGATTCAATGAAAATCATCACAGATAAGATGTAACATCACTGTGTTGACTTCATCATGTGGTTGTTTTCATCATTTTATTTTTTTCTTGCACACTGGTTTTTTAAAGGGGTCATATGATGCGATTAAAATTTTTCCTTTCTCTTTGGAGTGTTACAAGCTCTTGGTGCATAAAGAAGATCTGTAAAGTTGCAAAGACTAAAGTCTCAAATCCAAAGAGATATTCTTTATAAAAGTTAAGAGTCAACCACGCCTACCTAAAACGGCTCGTTCTAACACGCCCCCACATATCTACGTCACGATGTGGGAAGATTTG
>NW_015506090.1:239421-243818 GCF_001515645.1 Sinocyclocheilus grahami | reverse complement strand
CACAAAATAATGTTCTGTTTAGCAACATCATATGACCCCTTTAAGCTGCCAATCAGAGTGGCCTCTCTCACGACTGGCTCTGCTGCCAATTCAACATGCTCAAAAAGCTGCCGATGCGAGTTCGACTAGTGCTGATGGTGAGGAACACACCGCAAAAACTAGGCGGACAGATGCTCAACTTGGTGTCATGGCCTTAAATCTGAGACACTCACAGTGCTCACTGACCAACTTATGAACACAGTACTTATGTCTTTTGTAACTGCACAAAATTATTTTGACCTGTGAAGAATAAGCAGCCTTTGTGCAATGAACATGTTCTGTTAATAACAAACACTCACTGTTTAAAACACTTTCTGACACAAGCACTCATTCTTTAAGGGGGTCTGGGACAGCTGAGTCTGACATTGAGGTCTCTCAGATCACGCACAGACGATCCATTGAGTCACTGAGATACTGCCGTCTCTTTCAGTCTAAAGCGGTTAGTTATGTCAACAGTTTTGACCTTACTTCCCTTCTGCTTGAACTCAATAATGTGACCCGGTGCTCTGCTGAGGGGTCGTGACATGGAACAGTTGCTCTTACATAAACTTCATATAGAAACAAGACTATTGGGATATTGGTTATAGGGTTCAAGCCCCAAGTGAGCAAACCAAGGTTGACTGTGGCTAGGAAAGAAAAAAAACACACTCCAATCCATAGTCCAGTTCTGAGTTTTGGACAAGCATTTGTGTACTCGCACAGTGTGTACTTAGACAGTAATGTGACTATGTTTATGGCTTTATAATTAAACTAGCAGACTTCATATATACTGTATCAAACGTGTACTGTATTAAATCTGATTATTATAAGCGACTTTGTGCTTGTTTCTTCACAAAGTTGCTTTTAGATTTGGGCAGGTTTGCATTCTTTTCAGAATACAATTGTGTATTTGGGCTTATTAGTGGTTGGCAGTTATAGGACAAAATGACCGCTTTATCGTTATTTAGTATTTGATGATGTTTCGCTGTCTGTCAATGTTTCATAGAGGCAACCGCGCTCCCCTTTCTCACCCAAATGTTGATGTTATTTGTGCCAGAGCTGCATGTGTTAAAGACAATGTTACTGAACCCACAAACTGAATGTAACTTCTACCCGTCTATTGTGATATCTGAAGCCATTTGATTCAGCATCTTTATGTCATTACAAGCTGCTTTGGATGCAGCAGTTAGACATTTCACAAATAAATTCATAGCCATCAGTGCACACATATTATATTTATAAATAATACATGATTTAGATAGCCAGGGAAAATTGCTTAAGTTTACGTTTCTTTTTGAAGAAAACGAAAATCACTATTTTAATTCAGTGCATTAGGTCCTTCAATAACGTGCCGGGGTAGTGATAGGACTTTCTGAATGGGACTATAACCATTCAAGGAATAAACCCAATCAATGTTTTTGGCAGAATATACAGAAAAAATTAGAACAAAATCCCTTTTAAGGGGGTTCCCTATAGCCAGACTGGATTAAGTGCATATGCCCCACCACCCAAAACTAGGGGTCGCTTATTTTCAGCTTGTTTTTTCAAACCAGGTTGCTTGTTATTACTCTAGAAAACTTGGCAATACTGATAAGGGCAGAAGCTGACATGCTGAGTCACTCAAACAAGCACATTTGATGATTTAAAAGCACCATGCTCTTTGAGAAGTCAAATGACCAACTTCTGAAAATTACACATAACAGCTTTAAATCATGAAAATGAGAGCCTTTTCAATTAGCGACGCACAAGTCCATCAGATGGAAATGGACAGTTTTTGCTCCAAAAACACAATTAGTAACTGTTTTTTGATTTATTCAGGCATTATGTATCTCTGAAAGGAACTTTTCTTCAGAATAGTTTTGATGGCATTTTATTTTCACCTTACCTCCACTATTAAAGTAGTGTTTATAAGCACAATGATGAACAGTCTAAAATACAGTGCATGGTTACCTCTAATTTCAAATGCCTATTTCTATTCAAGGCCAGTTTAGCCTGTAATAGAGCAAATAAACATCTAGTTCATCAGCCCATTTGCTTGTAAATAATCGGCAATCAGAATCGGCCATGAATAATCATGATCAGTGCATATCTATTTTCAGTGTTCGCCTGCACTCTTTTGTGAACGAGTGTCCATTAGTTCTGCTCAAAACACCCAGCTATAGACAGTGGACAGTTTACACGCAGCCACAGGACAGCACAGCAGCTAAATATATTATCAGTAATTTTCAGTTCTCTGCTTTAAAGGAGTTGCATTTATCAGACTTAATTAATCCATAAGTACTGTAGGCACTCCCAGCAGAAACTCCAGCCATGAAACGTCAGTGTAATTCAGCTTTCAGAATGACTCTGTGCTGTCCAGTACTGTGAATCACCCCTGATCCATACAAAGGTGTTTATCTGTGATATCAGCCCCTCACTGTCCCTCCAGCCAACTCTGTCTCATGCTGCACAAATCAGCCAGAGATGGGCTCATGCTGGAACACTGCACCTCCCAACACTGCTGACATCAAACGAGCCAAGTATGTAAACCATCATGGATCACTACTAATTACACCCTTGATACATCTAACATCCAAGGCCACATGAAGCCCCAGCGAGATAGCATCACAGCGTCATATAAACATGGATAAGTGACAGAGTTCCATTCCAGCATCAAGCAGGAAATGCCTTCTCCCCGAAACTCATACTATTGCATACTTATTTTAGAGTGTTGTCAAAAATATCTGAACAAATGCTATCATTGTGGTAAATAGTGCGAAAAGTTCAAATGTGGCTAAACTGTCAGACTTTGTCAAAATATGCTATAGGATACCTACACAGGATGAACCGCGAAACGTTCCTAATAAACAAGCTAATCATAACTTTAGATTTAACGTGATAACTCCAAAAATAGCATATTAACAAGAAAAAAAAATCGAATTAACCACCACACGTTATCTACAGAAAAATAATCATGTAAGGTAGATTTTTAAAGGTTGCTTCCAGTTTAGGTTTTTATTATTGACTTTTTTAAGACCCGCTGCATTGTCACTGAAATGACTTTTGATAACAAAAACGTTTAGAAAGAGCTTTATTGCCAAGTATGTTTGCACATACAAGGAATTTCTTTAACTGACTAAATAGTTCATTATTGATAGACTGTGATATTTGTGTGTGAAGAATCCTGTCACTCCACAGTGAATTCCAAAAAAGCGAAAATATTCTTTAAAATGTTTAAACATAATAATGACCAGTTACAGATCAAATATATATATTATATTATAGCATATATGCTAATACATACGTGTTATATCGAGCTGAAAAATTGACATTTTATTTGACTACTAATATAAAAACAACAGATTTTTTTGCTTTATTTCATCCTCCCCTAAGAAATGAGCACAGCTAAATCACGCCCCCTACTCTGTCGGAAGGCAATGCGAGTAGCTCTTTTAATCATATTTGCTGAGTTTTTTTTTTTTTGAGTTGATGTACTCGTGTAATAATATTTTTTGTGAGTGTTTTGTGTCAGTGTGATTTTGTTTTGTGTGTGTGTACAGGTTTATATATCCTGGTGTCTTATAGCATATATGCTAATACATACGTGTTATATCGAGCTGAAAAATTGACATTTTATTTGACTACTAATATAAAAACAACAGATTTTTTTGCTTTATTTCATCCTCCCCTAAGAAATGAGCACAGCTAAATCACGCCCCCTACTCTGTCGGAAGGCAATGCGAGTAGCTCTTTTAATCATATTTGCTGAGTTTTTTTTTTTTGAGTTGATGTACTTGTGTAATAATATTTTTTGTGTGTTTTGTGTCAGTGTGATTTTGTTTTGTGTGTGTGTACAGGTTTATATATCCTGGTGGGGACTTAAACCTGACTACACACAGACTCATGGGGACTCATGTCACGGTGGGGACCTAAATTGAGGTCCCCACGGGTAAACAAGCTAATAAATCACACAGAATGAAGTTTTTTGAAAATCTAAAAATGCACAAAGTCTCCTGTGAGGGGTAGGTTTAGGGGTAGGGTTGGTGTAGGGCAATAGAATATACGGTCTGTACAGTATAAAAACCATTACGCCTATGGAGAGAACCCACGAGGATAGCTGACCAGACATGTGTGTGTGTGTGTGTGTCGCCTGTATATGCAAGCACTTTGCATAGGCCTGTCTGAAAGGTAAAGTTAGAAAATGGCCTAATTTTCGGAAATTGCACCTCTTAGGGCACACAGCAAGAAATATGAACCCATGTGCAGTTCCGGTGGGGGTTTATAACAACTGCGCCACCTAGTGCACGTTGTTTGTCAGAACTTGCACAAATCAAGACACTTCAAAGTCTGAGTCTGTTAATCGATGCTGTAATAACACACACACACACACACACACACAC
>NW_015506090.1:220667-239333 GCF_001515645.1 Sinocyclocheilus grahami | reverse complement strand
AAGTTTTTTGAAAATCTAAAAATGCACAAAGTCTCCTGTGAGGGGTAGGTTTAGGGGTAGGGTTGGTGTAGGGCAATAGAATATACGGTCTGTACAGTATAAAAACCATTACGCCTATGGAGAGAACCCACGAGGATAGCTGACCAGACATGTGTGTGTGTGTGTCGCCTGTATATGCAAGCACTTTGCATAGGCCTGTCTGAAAGGTAAAGTTAGAAAATGGCCTAATTCTCGGAAATTGCACCTCTTAGGGCACACAGCAAGAAATATGAACCCATGTGCAGTTCCGGTGGGGGTTTATAACAACTGCGCCACCTAGTGCACGTTGTTTGTCAGAACTTGCACAAATCAAGACACTTCAAAGTCTGAGTCTGTTAATCGATGCTGTAATAACACACACACACACACACACACACACACACACATATATAGCCACATGTGTGGGAAATGGCCGCGCACAATTGATTTATTTTATCCTCTTTTGCTTTTTTCTTAGCTTAATGTTTCAGAATTTCAGGGTCAGATTAGACAAAGTATTTTCAGGTCTAATACTATTACACGCACAAACGCACGTGCAATAGAGCGGCATATAAAGCGGCTCTCGTGCAGCTGAAAGAGTCTTTCACACAGAGCCGGAGGAAGAGCCAGCGTAGGAGGAGGAGGGAACTCAGTTTGGGCTGAAAGAATTTAAGGGTGTGTACATGACCACAGATTTCACTCGACATTTACCTTTCTGGACAGGGTTCAGGTGTTCACTCAGGTGTTCTAACCGAAATTAAGCATTATTCTCCGCAAAGGTTCATCTGGATTCGTTATAGACACACCACTGATGTGCTGCACTGATCCTCGCGAGAGAAATGAGTGTGTGAAGCCTTTACTTCCAGCGGTAAGTGTGTCCGTGTGTGTGTGTGAGTGCGTGTGTGAGTGAGTGTGTGTGTGTGAGTGTGTGTGTGTGTGTGTGTGTGTGTGAGTGTGTGAGTGTGTGTGTGTGTGTGAGTGTGTGTGTCTGTGTGTGAGTGTGTGAGTGTGTGTGTGTGTGTGAGTGTGTGTGTCTGTGTGTGAGTGTGTGAGTGTGTGTGTGTGTGTGAGTGTGTGTGTCTGTGTGTGAGTGTGTGAGTGTGTGTGTGTGTGTGAGTGTGTGTGTCTGTGTGTGAGTGTGTGAGTGTGTGTGTGTGTGTGAGTGTGTGTGTCTGTGTGTGAGTGTGTGAGTGTGTGTGTGTGTGTGAGTGTGTGTGTCTGTGTGTGAGTGTGTGAGTGTGTGTGTGTGTGTGAGTGTGTGTGTCTGTGTGTGAGTGTGTGAGTGTGTGTGTGTGTGTGAGTGTGTGTGTCTGTGTGTGAGTGTGTGAGTGTGTGTGTGTGTGTGAGTGTGTGTGTCTGTGTGTGAGTGTGTGAGTGTGTGTGTGTGTGTGAGTGTGTGTGTCTGTGTGTGAGTGTGTGAGTGTGTGTGTGTGTGTGAGTGTGTGTGTCTGTGTGTGAGTGTGTGAGTGTGTGTGATGGGTGATTGATAGACGGGTTTTTTCCTGCTTCCTGTTGCTTGTTTACATTTGTATATTGACTATACTGACATCAGATTTCTTTCAAATATGTGAGTCAGTAAATGTGTTATTCTATACTTTAATAACTACTATGGTGTTAAGGTTTTTTTTAGTCGAGGAAAAATAAATAGAATAATAATAAATGACACATGAATAGTTTTTAAATTTATAAAAAAAAAATAATAATAAAAAAATCGTTGTCATTATGACTTGCTTTCTTCTGTGGAGCATAAAAGAAGATATTTTGAGAAATGTCTGTTTTTGTTGTTGTTGTTGTTGTTGTTTTTGGTCCACACTATGTAAGTCAATGGGAACCAAACCAAAAATATCTTCTTTTGTGTCATTAAACAGTTCTGTTTTCACAAAGTCCAAACCCACAGAAACAGAGAGGGGCATTGCCTTGAGCTGAAGGGGTTTGAGCTCTGCTCCTGAGGCCTGAAGATGCTGCAGCAGATATTGGTTGACATGTACATCGAGCCGGAGCTGCTGGCCGAGCTGAATGAGGAACAGAAACAGATTCTGTTCTTTAAGATGAGAGAAGAACAGATCCGGAGATGGAGAGAGATAGAGACGCAGCTGGAGAAGGAGGAAGCTGCACGTGTTAAAGTCAAAAAAGGTTTTTAATCTTCACTGTCATTAAGATGAGAATATACTGGGCAGAGGGTCTGTCATAAATATTACCAGAAATGTAGTGTGTGTGTGTGTGTGAGTGTGTGTGTCTGTGTGTGAGTGTGTGAGTGTGTGTGATGGGTGATTGATAGACGGGTTTTTTCCTGCTTCCTGTTGCTTGTTTACATTTGTATATTGACTATACTGACATCAGATTTCTTTCAAATATGTGACAGTCAGTAAATGTGTTATTCTATACTTTAATAACTACTATGGTGTTAAGGTTTTTTTTAGTCGAGGAAAAATAAATAGAGTAATAATAAATGACACATGAATAGTTTTTAAATTTATTAAAAAAAAATAATAATAAAAAAATCGTTGTCATTATGACTTGCTTTCTTCTGTGGAGCATAAAAGAAGATATTTTGAGAAATGTCTGTTTTTGTTGTTGTTGTTGTTGTTGTTTTTGGTCCACACTATGTAAGTCAATGGGAACCAAACCAAAAATATCTTCTTTTGTGTCATTAAACAGTTCTGTTTTCACAAAGTCCAAACCCACAGAAACAGAGAGGGGCATTGCCTTGAGCTGAAGGGGTTTGAGCTCTGCTCCTGAGGCCTGAAGATGCTGCAGCAGATATTGGTTGACATGTACATCGAGCCGGAGCTGCTGGCCGAGCTGAATGAGGAACAGAAACAGATTCTGTTCTTTAAGATGAGAGAAGAACAGATCCGGAGATGGAGAGAGATAGAGACGCAGCTGGAGAAGGAGGAAGCTGCACGTGTTAAAGTCAAAAAAGGTTTTTAATCTTCACTGTCATTAAGATGAGAATATACTGGGCAGAGGGTCTGTCATAAATATTACCAGAAATGTATGGATTACTGAATTTCACTAAGCTTGCACTTCGTTAAACAAGAATTTTATAAAGATTTATAAAGAAACAATTGTTACTATAGTAAACATGAAATCAGAATTGATGATATTTATTTTTTTATACACACATTTATGGTCTTGGATAAAGGGTCTAGATGAGGACGTGTGGGTTTGGGTGATGGGAGAACATCCTGGTGACAAACCCTACGATCAGATCTGTGACGAGATCATGGCTGAGAGAGCAGCACTGCAGGCCCAGAGAGAGGCCGAGAAGCTCAGGTAAAACTGCACCAGTCATACTCACAGCTTTCTCTAATGTAATGCAATCTCAATTATATATTATTTAAGTTATAAAGTAGCTATATATAATGTTATTATTTATTGCACTGCATTTAATGTAGATTTAAATGAAAAATTCAGTATATTATAGTGTTTTTAATTTAATCCTGAAAAAGTATCATGAGAATCTAAGGAGAATCATTGAACATCAGTATTATATTTTGAATATTTTCAATTGAACTTTTACTAATTTTGTCATTTTTATTAGTCCCGCACACCACTCAAGTTTGCATCATCACAGAAATGTTGATCGAAACGTTGCTCATTAAAATCCAGCGCACCCATGATTGATTCAGGTGTGCGAGGCACTAAATATTTTATTATTATTATTATTATTTTAATATTACTATTTAGTTTTTTTTTCCAAGTTCAGTTTAGTTCATTTTTTTTCTTTCCAGTTGGTAATTTTAGTGCTTCGACTTGAAGGTTAAGGCAACATTTCTATTCTATTATAATTGATCTTTAACTCTGAAAATGTATTGCTTGGCATAAACTACAAAGTAATCCACTCGGTCAACACTAGTTAAATATTTCACCAGTTTGATGGGATGTTATCATCACAGGGTTTGTGTGCGAATACTGTGTTCCTGCTGATGCCACTTCCTCCTCATGCACTTGCTCTTTTCAATGCGACTGCTGGACTGAAGTTCAAATGAATATTGGTTTCTGGTTTTAGAGGCATTTCTGATGTAAAATTATAATAATCAGTGCCTGCTTGGGTGTATATCAGTGCAAACAAACCAAATGGCAGGTATTTCCATGATGCAATATGTGTTGCAGATAACTGCACTGAACTAAAGGGCAAACGTCCAAGTGCAGAGTTAAACTGAAGAGACTTCTGTGTAATATAAGTCATGACAGTAACTGACCGTAACTGTTTATTATGTGCAAAATTAAACTACCACGAAATGAAATACCAGCTTAAATCCGAGCAGCTGAGTCCTTAGCCATCTTCAAGAAACGACTAAAAACACATCTGTTCCACCTTTATTTGACCCTCTAACTCGAACACTTTCTATTCTATTTTAATTCTACTTTATCTATATTTATCTTTTTTCTCCTATTCTATCTACTTGTTTTTCTTTTCGTGTGTGTGTTTATGTGTGTATATAATATATATATATATATACCTTGCTACGTGTACTGTGTTAGGCTAACCGAGACTTGTCATTTGCACTTATATATTGTTGCTCTTTTGTTAGTTTTGACTGCTTTTATTGTCCTCATTTGTAAGTCGCTTTGGATAAAAGCATCTACTAAATGACTAAATGTAAATGTAAAAGCGACCTGAATTTCATATCATGAAAAATACATCATGGGAAAAAAAGCTTGTCTGGCTTCTTTTCACATACCTTTTTTTAAAGAGTATGTACTAGACAGTAAGCACAAGGCATTTCTTTTTTCTCTTACGTCTTGAAGGAATTGACCTCTTATTTTTACGAGTGTTCTCGTTGACATTCCTGGTCTCCCCTCATACCAACTATTTCCTGTTCAGTTCTGTGAATCATTAATGACCGCCAAAAACTCTAATAACCTATGCAAGTGTTCTTTTCACTTCTAAATGTACAGGGCTAAGAAAGAGGCTGAGCTGGAGAAGCGCTTTTCTGGACTGTATCTCGAACCGGAGCAGGTTGTGTTGTCAGAGCAGGAGGTCCAGCAGAAGGAGCAGAGGAGAGCGGAGGAGGAACTCAAGGTACTGCTGCCACACAAACCCTTTTGCTTTAAACAAATGAAGAAGCAAATCTTCTGGGTCTGTCCTGACCTGGAGGCCTTTCTTTGTCAGAAACTGGAGTTGGAGGAGAGGCGTAAGGCTGAGGAGGAGCTGAGGAGGCTGGAGCAGGAGAGGAAACAGCAGATTTACATCAGCCTGAAGGAGGTGCAGGGCAGTAAACACACTCGTGACGAGCAGGACAAGGAGTGGCAGAAGACATGTAAAGAAAACCATACAATCTACACAACAATTACTAATTACAGCTTAAGAACTGTTTATGATATGCATCTACAGTGTTTATGGGAAATAGAGTGAAGCTCACAGAAACATGTTCTTAAGGCAGAAAGTTACTGTACATATCACCCACCCAAAATACATTTGAGATTATTTTGAGAATAATTGCCAATGCTTTTTAAATGCTCTTTACTGTAATACAGTAACATGTTTTATTGTATCACAGTATTAAAAAAAACAAATTCGCATAAAACTTTAAACTGAAATTATGCATACACTAAATCTTAAATATTAATATACTATTGGGTAACACTTTATTTTAAGGACCTGTTCTCACTCTTAACTAGCATGCATATTACTAGCTTATTGGCCGTTTATTATAAAGCGCATATTAATGCTTTATTCTGCACGAATCCCTTAATCCGACCCATACCTAAACTTCACAACTACCTTACTAACTATTAAACAGCAAATTAGGAGTTTGAGGAAAAATTCATAGCTAATAGTTAGTTAATAGTGAGAATTGAACCTTAAAAATAAAGTGTGACCTAATACACTAATACTGAAAATCATCGCTCAGAATATTGAGAATTACACAAAGAAACTTGTTATTTGGGGTTTAACGGCTACATGACAGGTCTTGTCTGAGAAATTATGTTTTGTTCTCTGTGGTTCATAAATAAAAGGAATAGCCGGTGTGATTTTGCATATGTGGTTCCAGTGCAGAAGTCAAAAGCTGCAGACACGCGCAGACGATCTCTAGCCAAGCAGACTATCGAGGACCACCGCAGGCGCTCAGTTAAAGCTCTGGAAAGAGGACGTGTAGAGGCCATGACAAAGGCCTTCGGCAGCACCGATTTAACCACTCCACCCAAACCCAAACCCAGAAACAGCAGCAGTGCTATCAGTCGGTGAGTCGTGTGATATGCTTCTCATCAGAGCCAGTGGCAGTAACTGAATAATAAAGAAGTGATGAAACAGAAGGGCTGGTGGTTTGAAAGATCATAATCAATCATAATGGCCACATTTACATGCACATCATTTACCAAAATAAATATGAGTAAGCCTTTATTCTGAAGAAGTTTCCATGCTTCCCTGCTACTGGAATATTCCTGTATTGATGTAATCAGCATATTCTGTGAACAGCTTCTTCTTTTCCTGCTACTCTCATGTGGAAATACTGGAAAGGCTTGCTCTTGACATCTTTTTTTTTTCACTTCTTTTGTTCTAATTATGGACAGTAATTGAAGCTGACTCGTGCTCATTCATGTTCTTGCTAACAGCACACAGAAGGTGCCATCAAAGGCCAAATGTAGGTCATGGGACTCTTATGGTGCTCTCAGCCATCTGTATATCAATATATGTTCATTTCCTTTAACGTTTGTATGGAAACGTCCTCTTCACTCCAAAAATAATTTTCATTTCATTTGGACATGTTGTGCATGTTGAGAATAAGGTTAGATTGTTAGTTGTCTTATTCAGATTAAAAAAAAAAAACATTGAATTTTGGTTTACATTCATGTGCATGTAAACACAATCTATTAAACCAATGAGCAGAGACCCGTCAATATGGCATTATCCGGGTCAAGATGTGATGTAGCAGCAATTCTTTCTATTTAGTATTGACACCATCATTCAACAGTTTGAGGTCCCTAAGATCTTCTTTGAATATTTTTAAGCTACCAAAGCTGCATTTATTTGATCAAAAAATTGTAAAAACATTTAATTTTTTTTTTTGATGAATAGAAAATTCAATAGAACAACATTTATTTGAAATTCAAATCTTTTGTAACATTATAAATGTCTTTACTGTCACCTTTGATTAATTTAATGTGTCCTTTGCAAATAAAAGCATTAATTTCTTTCAATCAATAAAATACCAAATATTACCAGTAGCGTATACATTTGAAACTGTGGTATATTGTTCTAAGTTTGAATTTTAGTGGAACAGAAATTGAGTTTGATTTATTGTGGAACGAATGCAGCAATATGTTCATCATTCAGGTTTGCTCTGAATGCTGGTTAACCTGCTTTTTCACAAAAATATGCATGCAACTCAAATATTGATCTTAACGTGAGAATACTGATAACAGTATTGAGATGTAAAATATTGTACTTTGACTTATATTTTTTCACCCACCTTTAAATTTGATGTAAATATAACAATCTGTATAATATAATCCTATTTATCAGTAATTAGTAATCTAATAGTCAGTAATCAGAAAGTTATGCAGAGACCTTGATTCTGGGAAAACTGTAATGTCACCTGTGTCTCTTAATAGTGCTATTAATAGTGATATATTGATCGCAGCTGTATGTCACATCTTTTCATTCAGGCGTCTGATTCAGCTCAGGAATGTCGTACTGCAGACTGTTTGTGCAGTTACGTGTTTTGACAAGGAATTCCTCTCAACACATCATCTGTTGTGCAAAGACACTGTCAGTTTTTAAGATTTACATCCTCCTGTTACATACATTAAAAGATGTCTCAGTATGGGGTTGTGCTGTATGGTGGTTGATGATCCAGGATTTGAATAAGATATGAGGGTAATTAAACGTCTCGTGTTCTGATTGGCAGGAAGGGTGGTATGCGGCGCTCACTGTCAACGTCTAGCCGAGACCATATTATTCGCTGGTTCAAGGAGGAACAGTTGCCGCTCAGAGCAGGATTCCAGCGCGACCAGAGCCGGATCGCATCCTGGTTTCACGGTGAGAAATAAACACAGACTATATTCATTCATTTAACTTACAGTATAAACTACTAGAGGTTACACACAATGCTGCTGGATTTCCCATCATTCACATAATCTCATGTTACCTGCAGGTATAATATCTCGTGAACAGGCAGAGGTGCTATTGAAGGAGGGCGAGCCTGGGGACTTCCTGGTGCGTGTTAGCGAGAGGATCTTTGGATATGTGCTTTCCTACCGATCCAGTGAGGGAATCAAGCACCTGCTGATTGATGCTTCAGAGAACTGCTACATGCTCCTGGGAGACCAGATCAGATTCAGCTCGCTCACTGAACTGGTGGAATATCATCAGGTAAATGTGCTATACATCACTCGCTGGTCCTGGGCAAACAGGGTACATTGGGCCAGCAGAATCCAGAACCATTTCTGGATTTTATTTCTTCAGGTGTGCACGTCCCGAAAAAATTTAAATAATAATAAAAATAACACCATGTTCATTTACGTTGTCATTTAGCAGACGCTTTTATCCAAAGTGACTTACAAATGAAGACAATACAAAAATGTTCACCTTCAGAAAATAAAATTAATATACTTATGAATTATTGTTCACATGTGTGACCAGATTTACATACAAAAAATACACCATAAATAAATGCACAAGTGTCCTCACATTTTTATGCGTTTACATTTATGAACTGATTGTTCCCCATCGAACGGTCTCTCCCGTTGCGTTTAACATGCTTATGGGGAAACTCCTGTTTACTCTGATGCTGAAGTCTGATTTGTTCACATTCGTGTAGCTGCACGAACAAATGGCGCTTCAACCCGCCAAAAGGTGAGGAGCCGACTGCTATATAAGTAGACTCAGAGCGCCATTTTTCTGAATTCAGTGACGAAGATCATCTCCTCGCTGGACTCTGAAGAAAGAAGCCAAAGCAAGAAGATCAGCCTGTTGCTCGCCATAGAAGAGCTCCTGGCAGTGGAAATATCGCAGAGCAAGCCTTCCCCTGCGGCCATCCGGTGGATTAAAAAGAGCAAATTTTCGGAGCAAATTTCACTGACATTGTTGCAAATGTCACGCCATGCGGGGAACCTCTGCATGACACAGACAGGTACAGTGAGTGCGTCACTTACCTGGGCAGCACCCATGCTGAGACTGCGCTCATTGGGACTGAATGCTCTCACTGCGAGAGCATGAGTCTCTCCCTGCTTTGCTCGTGAATCTCCTTTCTTTCGTCAGGAGCCTCGGAGGAAGAAACAGGTGCAGCGGTGTTCCATCGGGCTCGACTGAACTCATGCCGGCCCGCGTGCTTCACTCTACCCGCAACGCCTTGATTTGCCTGTGTGCTTCACATGTGAGGATCAATGACTCTCATTGACAGCTTCTGACACAGAGGAGTGGGCGTGTTCAGGCGAAGATCCTGACACCCTCCCTTCATCTCAACCAACACAGCCCACAGGCCCAAGTCCTGATGCCTTTAAAAGGAGTAGTTCACATCCAGAACAAAAATGTACAGATAATGTACTCACTCCCTTGTCATCCAAGACGTTAATGTCTTTCTTTCTCGTAAAGAAATTATGTTTTTTGAGGAAAACATTTCAGGATTTCTCTCCATATAATGGACTTCTATGGTGCCCCTGAGTTTGAACTTCCAAAATGCAGTTTAAATGCAGCTTCAAACGGCTCAAAATGATCCCAGCCGAGGAAGAAGGGTCTTATCTAGCGAAACGATCGGTTATTTTCTAGAAAAAAATTACAATTTATATACTTTGTAACCTCAAGCGCTCTTATTGTCTAGCTCTGCGTGAACTCTGTTTTTTCTGGTTCATGACAGTTAGGGTATGTCGGAAAAACTTCCATCTCATTTTCTCCTCCAACTTCAAAATCGTCCTACATCGCTGTTTTGCCGTTTTTTGTAAAGGGCATTTGATCTTCTTTGCATGTTCACTTTGTAAACACTGGGTCGGTACTTCTGCAGCGATGTAGGATGATGTCCTCTACTCACTCATTAAACTATGACAAGTGAGTTACTGCAAAAAGACGGCCATTGCAACACTGTAAAGGGATGAAACTATGGTGCCACGTGTTTTTTAAAACCATTTTCATAGGTTTAACGTTATATTATCCACTTGGAAAATATGTTAATTTGACTAGAAACACCAGAGACCAGAAATGTAAAGCATCTCTGACTTTACTTCAGTATTATGACGTATTTACAACTGAAACGGAATATTAAATAGAGGGGGCGGGGTTTTATTTAAGCACCTCCTCTCCACCTCTCGCTCGCAGCAAACTCCGGTTGGAGGGGCGTGGTTAAGGATACTCTGCCCCAGAGCCGTTGAGAATCTCGCGGTCACGTGGTTCATGGAGCTCTCAATAGTTCCAAACAACTCTGCGCTGTCAATATGTTTGAATGTGTTTAAGTATGATAGACAGCAGTTTCACTATATTTTCAGCAATTTCTAGTAATTATTAACACATAATGTGCATTGATTGTGTATTGATAACTACGCTGACTGTGTTTTACAATCGCATTTTATTCTGGGGAGCGATGAAGAGACAGCATTAATATTTTTTCTAATATGATTATAATTATTTATATTACAATTAGCATATTTTTAAATTCCAGTGCAAAGAGGCAAATTAGAGGCGTTTGGTGGTCAGAAAAATAATATTCCTATGTAATGCCATGGTTTAAAGGGTCATATGATGCAATTTCAAGTTTTCCTTTCTCTTTGGAGTGTTACAAGCTCTTGGTGCATAAAGAAGATCTGTAAAGTTGCAAAGACTAAAGTCTCAAATCCAAAGATATATTCTTTATAAAAGTTAAGAGTTCACCACGCCTACCTGAAACGGCTCGTTCTAACACGCCCCCACATGTCTACGTCACTATGTGGGAAGATTTGCTTAACGCCGCTCAAATGTTCACGCAAAAAAAGAAGGCGTAACTCTTATTCTCGCTGTAGTATTGTTGCTGCCGCCGCTCATCACAGTATGGTGAGGGGCGTAACATTTCTGTCACACGCTTGAGGTATTCAGCCAATCACAGCACACTGGATAGCTGGGCAATCACAGCACCCCTCGCTTTTCAGACCGATGAGCTTTGCAAAAATCGACGTGTTTCAGAAAGGCGGGGCATAGAGGAGAAATAATAATGTACAGTATGTGGAAAATAATGTTTTTTGAACCTTAAACCACATAAACACATTTCATTACACCAAATACACCAAATTATGTGCTTTTTAGCAACATCATATGACCCCTTTTAACCACTAGATGCCTGTATGGCTGTTTAATAAATATAGCCTACATATATTTAGCTCTACTCTAGTACAGGGTTTTACTGGTCATAATAGCTTTATTTATTTATTTAATGTTTTGCATTGTATATTTAGACATTATCAAACACTCAATGTTTATAAGTTTTGCTTTTTTTTAAATGTTGAATTTAAAAAGATTAATTACTCACATCCCAGTATTATTTTAGGACATTTATGTAAGAAGACAATATAAGTGAATGTTAAAAAAGTCCAGCAAATACATAATTTAACCCAATAAAAAAAATTTACATCCAAGGATGTTCAATTTTTATAACGTTTTAAAAAAACAAGGCAACCAACTGCATTCAGGGAAACTCTTTCTTGTTTTCCTTTTAATGGGCCGTAGCTGAAACTCATTCAACTTCCTACAGGGAGAGAAAGATTGCAGAAAGACTACAAACTTAAAAATATGACAACTAGCATCTGGTTATGATCGCTATTAAGGTGTTTCTCGTGTTATCTAATTGCAAATATAGCATAACTGCCTATTATCTAAAACTAAACATTAACTATAACGCGTTTCATAAAATACAACTAAAGGTCAGATTTCCGAGAGGTAAACTAATGCGTTAAAATGCCAAAAACTGCTGTAATTTCCTCAACTCTCTGGCGAGTGTGCTTGAGAAGCACTGAAATGAATGGGCTTCAATACTGGAACTATTGGCTGCTCCATCACGCTTTACTTCCGCATTCCTCAGTTCCTATGGAAGCCTATGGGAGTGTCGCAACTCTGTTTCTCAGCGGCTCTGCTCCGCCCAAGCCGTCAAACTGACGTCATCAGAGGAGGAATGCCATTCCAGAGCTGAAGTAAAAGTAAATCTTGATTTCATGAAGACTTTAACACGTCTGTAATATTGCAGTGGAGAAATAGTTGACTTTTTGGGCTTATTCACAGTCTGTTGTACCTCACTGTACACCGTTTTTTGAAAATGCTTATTGTGTTTGTTGCATAGAACAAAGCGTTCACTGATTGCATAAAGTTTAACGGAAGTTACTACCATAATTGACACAAAGCATCATGAGATGTAGGAAAACGGTGGATATGTGCAATTTCAGCAGTCATCTCAGAGTAGGTTGGGTTTGAGTTGGATTGAGAGGGTGTTCGTATGTGTGTGGTGATGTGTAACTCTATATTTTGTGGCACTAGGTAGAGCCGCTGAGCTCATCTGGAGTGGAGGAGTGTCTGCGGCGCACGTGTGGACAGAAATCAGCCGCAGCAGATTATGCAGAACTCTTCACCTGAACTCCAACCAACAGAAGAGTGGAGGACCTGTGCCTTACTCGGTCTTCAGCACTACAAATACACTAACACTGATAATAACTCCAACCAACAGAAGAGTGGAGGACCTGTGCCTTACTCGGTCTTCAGCACTACAAATACACTAACACTGATAACTCCAACCAACATGCCTGCGATTCTTTTACAGGCATGGCCACATTTCATAAGCACCCCTGTTTAAAAGTATTAAATTTATCTTAAGTTTAAATCCAACATTAAAAATTATTTTCCATCCCAACACACCAGCCTGTTCCTTTGTGTAACAGAAAAGATGAAACTCAAAAAAGATGAAGTGGGTTACACTTTATTTGAAGGTGTCCTTGTTACAGTGTAATTATAAATTTAAGTACGGAGTACTACATGTACTTACTATAGGATTAGCATTACTTAGCGTTTGGATTGGGGTTACTTGCATGTTATTATGCATAAATAATTGTTATTATAATAGTAATGTAACGTGTAACAAGGACACCTTAAAATAAAGTGTTACCAATTTTTTTAATCAGACAAATTCCTTTTCATTTCAGAAATTGATATGACAAGAGCACTCTTCGTTTTATTCTATACGAACTAGCTGGTTATTTTAAAACAAATCAACCGTAACAAACCAACAGTAACCAAGTTTATTCTTTTTAAATCACAAAATACATTTGAAAACAGTTTTGGAAGCATGTAGTTTTGTTCTTCTGACACTTTATTAAAAAAATGCTTGGCTGTGATATGAAAACATTTACTCATAGTTGACTAACATTTTCCTTAAACTTTCAGCAGGTTTTAAATGAGTGGAAATCATGAAGGAAACATTATACCGCTAACAACACTTTATTGGAGTTTTATAGGTTTGAATTAAGATATTGTGAGCTGGGTTCAATTTATCCTGTTAAATGCATTTTTTTTCCCCTAAAGAGGTCACATAAATTTAATTGTTTAAAAAATAAACAAGACAGAAATGGACATAAATGTACAAACACTTAAAAGTGACTCGAGCTTTGGAATCTCACAAAAGTGTGCAAAGTTAAGCTTCCCTTATTGATGTGCACATATTTCATAAAGTGACATGAACTCACAAAGAACAGATTCAGCTGGAGAACGACACAAAGATCAGTAACAAACAGTCATCCAAAACATTGGACTTGAAACCAAACCTAGAGACTTGTGTTTCCCTTTATGTATCCATTAATTACTGTAAGCGGGTTACATTTCACTACCTTTACACAACACTGTCAGAGTAAAGACTGGGTCTGGAAGACCTTCGGGTTGCATTTATGTTGCACACTGACTTCATCTGTAGCAAGGTCCTAATTTAAGAACTTGATTTTGAATGTGAATGGTTTACAAGCACACTCTAGCAGTGATGTTACACAGAAGTCACTGGCGTTCAGTACAGTTCTAGTACCCCGCTCATTACATGCTACATGAGTATCTTCACTCTGCATTCAACTAAATGTGCCAAATTCAGAGCGAGGACACAAATTTTGATTTAAGATGGTGATTTTAGCGATTGAAGAAAATTAAAATACATTTAAAAACAACTGAATGATTGAATCCCTGCAGAAATAGCTTTTCCTGAGCTGTTAAAAGCAATATGATAAATGCATAGCTTTAATTAAACCCTTTTAAAATGTAAAAACTAAGACATTCGGTGCCTTTGAGCGAGTTTCTTGTAATGAAATTCACAGGTACTTGATTAGTTGGTTAGTACTTCTAATACCATGACTTCAATCCTGTGAGAAGCACCCAAGGAACTGTTCCCAACACACAGAGCTCCTCTTCCATCAGGTAAACACAGACAATGAGCGCCTCATTTAAGGCACAGCGTGCTACATGAAGAACTGGCCGAACAGATTGGCCACGCCGAGGAGGACGAGGAAGCCGTGGAAGACGGCGGAGGGCCAGCGTAACTCCCCTCTGCGGTTCAGTGAGGTCAGGTGGATCAGAGAGGGAAGCACAAACACCAGAGCCAAGCCACACAGGGCCCCCGAATACCTGAGAGGAAACCAACCGTTCCAAAGTCAAGTCACCTTCATTTCTATAGCGCTTCACACAATACAGATTGTGCACAACAGCTCCACAGAGATAAACAGGGTCAAGTCTGGAAACTCAACTACTGAAGTTGTGTTTCCCTTTATGTATCCATTAATTACTGTAAGCGGGTTACATTTCACTACCTTTACACAACACTGTCAGAGTAAAGACTGGGTCTGGAAGACCTTCGGGTTGCATTTATGTTGCACACTGACTTCATCTGTAGCAAGGTCCTAATTCAAGAACTTGATTTTGAATGTGAATGGTTTACAAGCACACTCTAGCAGTGATGTTACACAGAAGTCACTGGCGTTCAGTACAGTTCTAGTACCCCGCTCATTACATGCTACATGAGTATCTTCACTCTGCATTCAACTAAATGTGCCAAATTCAGAGCGAGGACACAAATTTTGATTTAAGATGGTGATTTTAGCGATTGAAGAAAATTAAAATACATTTAAAAACAACTGAATGATTGAATCCCTGCAGAAATAGCTTTTCCTGAGCTGTTAAAAGCAATATGATAAATGCATAGCTTTAATTAAACCCTTTTAAAATGTAAAAACTAAGACATTCGGTGCCTTTGAGCGAGTTTCTTGTAATGAAATTCACAGGTACTTGATTAGTTGGTTAGTACTTCTAATACCATGACTTCAATCCTGTGAGAAGCACCCAAGGAACTGTTCCCAACACACAGAGCTCCTCTTCCATCAGGTAAACACAGACAATGAGCGCCTCATTTAAGGCACAGCGTGCTACATGAAGAACTGGCCGAACAGATTGGCCACGCCGAGGAGGACGAGGAAGCCGTGGAAGACGGCGGAGGGCCAGCGTAACTCCCCTCTGCGGTTCAGTGAGGTCAGGTGGATCAGAGAGGGAAGCACAAACACCAGAGCCAAGCCACACAGGGCCCCCGAATACCTGAGAGGAAACCAACCGTTCCAAAGTCAAGTCACCTTCATTTCTATAGCGCTTCACACAATACAGATTGTGCACAACAGCTCCACAGAGATAAACAGGGTCAAGTCTGGAAACTCAACTACTGAAGTCTGGCAGAGAGAGAGTTCAATGCAAATCCTTCACAGCACTGCTGTATACACACAGCCTCTGCCCAGTTTAAGAAATGATGACACTAAGTTCCTGTTTTAAAAAAAGGAAGCAGGAAACGGTCTCTTACCTGATGATGGAGCCGATGTTGGGGTAAAACCTGGCCATTAGGACTCCAGCTCCCACAACAAGGATGTTCAGAATAAACACATGAAGGAAACTAGGAATGGAAAGACGAGGCATCAATGATGTCAATACATTGAGATCATTCTTGTAAGCATACAGTGCAAGTCAGTGTCCCGCTCATACTATATGATTTACAAGCACCTCTTCCAGCTCCAACACATCAATCTGAGAAATTACTGAGTCACTTTATTTTTTTTTTATAAATGAGGTTGTGGCTTAACACTTAAAATGCAGGATTTTTAAGGAAGTCCCACACTCAAGCATCATGATTGGTCCATTAAATACAGGAAGACAACTCTGTCAAAGGTTTTACGGACAATGAAGTAGTCTACACTGAAAATATGTGCCCGTGTGCTTTTGTAATGTTAACTTTTAAATGCGACACTGTTTCACAAACACACACTTGTGGTGCAAAATGTTAATTATTTTACCAAAGTATACAAAATGCATGTTACTTTTATTTAGTACTGACCTGAATAAGAGATTTCACATAAAAGACGTTTACATATTGTAAGGTCCGCGCACCTGGTCCAAGAAAGGTATCCAGTGGGCCTAAAACGACATAGATTCCTAGTGAACGAGAAAAAATACAAAGTAAAGAGTTAATTAGAATAATCGAATGTAAGAATAATCAGAGACCGACAAACAACCAATGTGCCTTTCAACCTAAATTAGAATTCAGATACTAAAATGGAGTCAGATTGAGTTAAACCTAAATTGAATAACTCTGCGCGCTGAAAAGACCGAACACGCAAGAGACCTTCATCCGCCACTGGATACCTTTTTTGGGCCAGGTGCGCAGACCTTACAATATAATCCACAAGAGAAAATAATAGTTGAATTTATAAAAATGACCCTGTTCAAAAGTTTACATACGCTTGATTCTTAATACTGTGTTTTTATCTGGATGATCCACAGCTGTTTTTGTTTGTTTGTTTAACATAATGCCACATTATGTTAATAACTTTGAAACAGCACCTTCCAAAATAATAAGGCTACTTAGTCTAAAATTAATAATTACATTTTCCTCTTTTGTTCCATAATGTGCAACGCACATCTCAAAAATCTGATTTAGAGTTTCATTCTTTAAAAGGACAAAAATGTGTGCGGCAACGGTTTTGAATGTTACATGATCTCAGCTATTTTGTAAAGCGTGCTTTAATTTTCAGAAGTTTGCCATTACTCAATCTCTTCAATTTATGTATTATCTCTATAAAGGATGATTCCCCACACCACCTTTTTCATTCAGAGGAACCTTCATTTCAAACAAACAGCCAAGAAGACTCAGAGATTCACTTCTCCATTGTTTCAGTGGATGTGTCATGAAGCGAAACAGTTAATTAAACTGATTTGCTGTTTTGAAGCGATTGAAACTCTACTTGGTGAGGACATCTGCTGGATAAAGCCATGTAACTGCACTAAATACCATGAAATACAACATTTTTTGTAAGTTCTACAAATATGTTGAACACTTTTACAAACAGAATTTGGAAAATTCCACTAAAAACTGACTCGAGAGCGGTTACAAACATACTTTTAATACTGGTTTAAGGTTTCAACTGAGATAAACTCCCTCACAACATTAAACCGCTGACATTTCAAAATGTTTCAAAACAGTATGACGTCGTAACTCAGCCTTGTTTGCAAATATCACATCATTTTGTAACAAAGCACTGATCTGAAACTAAAGATTTCAAATGCGCCCATCAGTCATAACTCATTATCATACACAATTATTACTCACCTGGGATAATGGTCCCCAAAGAGCTGCCCCATCAGCTGCACGCGCACCAGGTACCCCAGCAGAGGATACACGGTGGTCATCTGGAACAGAAGACAAGCCCTCGCTACAAACACCAGCACATCGCTGCTGGGGAAGTTATCCAGAAAGTTCTGTAGAGGAGGACGAGACAATGTCAGTATGAATGAATGCACCTCAAACAGCTAATTTTGAAAAAATGTATGATATTAGAGTTGCAGTTGCAAGCTCAGTCTTACTGGTTCAATGCACTCTTTAGACAGCGGTGGTGATGGGAAAGCAGCAAAGATCAGCACACCCACATAGAGGTATGTTATCCCCACCAGCAGGTACGCCAACGACAGATCCCGCACCTGCGGACACAGCATCGGTGCACACTCACTACTGAACTACAGCTGATGCACAACACTACAGGATCAGTCTCAAACATTGTCACTATACGACTATGAAATATATATGTTTTACAATGATGATAAATAAAACACTATTTTCAGTTTGGTTTTAGTTTTATTCGGCAAGGATGCATTCAATTGATCAAACATGATAGCAAAGACTTTTACATTGTTACCAAAACATATGATGAAAATATTAAGCAGTACAACATTGATAATAATCAGAAATGTTTCTTGAGCAGCAAATCAGCATATTAGAATGATTTCTGAAGATCATGTGACACTGAAGACTGGAGTAATGATGCTGAAAATACAGCTTTGATCACAGAAATAAATTACAGTTTAACATATAGTACGATAAAAAAACAACCATTTTAGATAGTGTTAATATTTCACAGTAATATAATGTTTATTGTATTTTTGATCAGCCTCGATCAGCATAAGACACTTCTTTCCAAAAAAATGTTTTCTTCTGATCTGAGTGTTCTTGAAAGGTTTAGTAAGAATTCACCTAATATAAATCTTACAAAATAATTATTTGTGTTCATATCTTCATGTTGTTACAATGAACAATTAATATGTTTGCTCAGTGACTGGACATTGTGCAATGAAGTGCTATGGCCAAACCACACTCACTCACTCACTCACTCACTCACTCACTCACGCAC
>NW_015506090.1:212541-220304 GCF_001515645.1 Sinocyclocheilus grahami | reverse complement strand
CACCCTCTCGCTCACTCGCTCACGCACACACTCTCGCTCACTCGCTCACGCACACACTCTCGCTCACTCGCTCACGCACACACTCTCGCTCACTCGCTCACGCACACACTCTCGCTCACTCGCTCACGCACACACTCTCACTCGCTCACGCACACACTCTCGCTCACTCACGCACACACTCTCACTCACTCACGCACACACGCACTCTCACACTCACGCACGCACGCACTCTCACACTCACTCACGCACGCACTCTCACACTCACTCACGCACTCACTCACGCACGCACTCTCGCACTCACTCACGCACGCACTCTCACACTCACTCACGCACACACTCTCGCTCACACTCTCGCTCACTCGCTCACGCACACACTCTCGCTCACACTCTCGCTCACTCGCTCACGCACACACTCTCGCTCACACTCTCGCTCACTCGCTCACGCACACACTCTCGCTCACACTCTCGCTCACTCGCTCACGCACACACTCTCGCTCACACTCTCGCTCACTCGCTCACGCACACACTCTCGCTCACACTCTCGCTCACTCGCTCACGCACACACTCTCGCTCACACTCTCGCTCACTCGCTCACGCACACACTCTCGCTCACACTCTCGCTCACTCGCTCACGCACACACTCTCGCTCACACTCTCGCTCACTCGCTCACGCACACACTCTCGCTCACACTCTCGCTCACTCGCTCACGCACACACTCTCGCTCACACTCTCGCTCACTCGCTCACGCACACACTCTCGCTCACACTCTCGCTCACTCGCTCACGCACACACTCTCGCTCACACTCTCGCTCACTCGCTCACGCACACACTCTCGCTCACACTCTCGCTCACTCGCTCACGCACACACTCTCGCTCACACTCTCGCTCACTCGCTCACGCACACACTCTCGCTCACACTCTCGCTCACTCGCTCACGCACACACTCTCGCTCACACTCTCGCTCACTCGCTCACGCACACACTCTCGCTCACACTCTCGCTCACTCGCTCACGCACACACTCTCGCTCACACTCTCGCTCACTCGCTCACGCACACACTCTCGCTCACACTCTCGCTCACTCGCTCACGCACACACTCTCGCTCACACTCTCGCTCACTCGCTCACGCACACACTCTCGCTCACACTCTCGCTCACTCGCTCACGCACACACTCTCGCTCACACTCTCGCTCACTCGCTCACGCACACACTCTCGCTCACACTCTCGCTCACTCGCTCACGCACACACTCTCGCTCACACTCTCGCTCACTCGCTCACGCACACACTCTCGCTCACACTCTCGCTCACTCGCTCACGCACACACTCTCGCTCACACTCTCGCTCACTCGCTCACGCACACACTCTCGCTCACACTCTCGCTCACTCGCTCACGCACACACTCTCGCTCACACTCTCGCTCACTCGCTCACGCACACACTCTCGCTCACACTCTCGCTCACTCGCTCACGCACACACTCTCGCTCACACTCTCGCTCACTCGCTCACGCACACACTCTCGCTCACACTCTCGCTCACTCGCTCACGCACACACTCTCGCTCACACTCTCGCTCACTCGCTCACGCACACACTCTCGCTCACACTCTCGCTCACTCGCTCACGCACACACTCTCGCTCACACTCTCGCTCACTCGCTCACGCACACACTCTCGCTCACACTCTCGCTCACTCGCTCACGCACACACTCTCGCTCACACTCTCGCTCACTCGCTCACGCACACACTCTCGCTCACACTCTCGCTCACTCGCTCACGCACACACTCTCGCTCACACTCTCGCTCACTCGCTCACGCACACACTCTCGCTCACACTCTCGCTCACTCGCTCACGCACACACTCTCGCTCACACTCTCGCTCACTCGCTCACGCACACACTCTCGCTCACACTCTCGCTCACTCGCTCACGCACACACTCTCGCTCACACTCTCGCTCACTCGCTCACGCACACACTCTCGCTCACACTCTCGCTCACTCGCTCACGCACACACTCTCGCTCACACTCTCGCTCACTCGCTCACGCACACACTCTCGCTCACACTCTCGCTCACTCGCTCACGCACACACTCTCGCTCACACTCTCGCTCACTCGCTCACGCACACACTCTCGCTCACACTCTCGCTCACTCGCTCACGCACACACTCTCGCTCACACTCTCGCTCACTCGCTCACGCACACACTCTCGCTCACACTCTCGCTCACTCGCTCACGCACACACTCTCGCTCACACTCTCGCTCACTCGCTCACGCACACACTCTCGCTCACACTCTCGCTCACTCGCTCACGCACACACTCTCGCTCACACTCTCGCTCACTCGCTCACGCACACACTCTCGCTCACACTCTCGCTCACTCGCTCACGCACACACTCTCGCTCACACTCTCGCTCACTCGCTCACGCACACACTCTCGCTCACACTCTCGCTCACTCGCTCACGCACACACTCTCGCTCACACTCTCGCTCACTCGCTCACGCACACACTCTCGCTCACACTCTCGCTCACTCGCTCACGCACACACTCTCGCTCACACTCTCGCTCACTCGCTCACGCACACACTCTCGCTCACACTCTCGCTCACTCGCTCACGCACACACTCTCGCTCACACTCTCGCTCACTCGCTCACGCACACACTCTCGCTCACACTCTCGCTCACTCGCTCACGCACACACTCTCGCTCACACTCTCGCTCACTCGCTCACGCACACACTCTCGCTCACACTCTCGCTCACTCGCTCACGCACACACTCTCGCTCACACTCTCGCTCACTCGCTCACGCACACACTCTCGCTCACACTCTCGCTCACTCGCTCACGCACACACTCTCGCTCACACTCTCGCTCACTCGCTCACGCACACACTCTCGCTCACACTCTCGCTCACTCGCTCACGCACACACTCTCGCTCACACTCTCGCTCACTCGCTCACGCACACACTCTCGCTCACACTCTCGCTCACTCGCTCACGCACACACTCTCGCTCACACTCTCGCTCACTCGCTCACGCACACACTCTCGCTCACACTCTCGCTCACTCGCTCACGCACACACTCTCGCTCACACTCTCGCTCACTCGCTCACGCACACACTCTCGCTCACACTCTCGCTCACTCGCTCACGCACACACTCTCGCTCACACTCTCGCTCACTCGCTCACGCACACACTCTCGCTCACACTCTCGCTCACTCGCTCACGCACACACTCTCGCTCACACTCTCGCTCACTCGCTCACGCACACACTCTCGCTCACACTCTCGCTCACTCGCTCACGCACACACTCTCGCTCACACTCTCGCTCACTCGCTCACGCACACACTCTCGCTCACACTCTCGCTCACTCGCTCACGCACACACTCTCGCTCACACTCTCGCTCACTCGCTCACGCACACACTCTCGCTCACACTCTCGCTCACTCGCTCACGCACACACTCTCGCTCACACTCTCGCTCACTCGCTCACGCACACACTCTCGCTCACACTCTCGCTCACTCGCTCACGCACACACTCTCGCTCACACTCTCGCTCACTCGCTCACGCACACACTCTCGCTCACACTCTCGCTCACTCGCTCACGCACACACTCTCGCTCACACTCTCGCTCACTCGCTCACGCACACACTCTCGCTCACACTCTCGCTCACTCGCTCACGCACACACTCTCGCTCACACTCTCGCTCACTCGCTCACGCACACACTCTCGCTCACACTCTCGCTCACTCGCTCACGCACACACTCTCGCTCACACTCTCGCTCACTCGCTCACGCACACACTCTCGCTCACACTCTCGCTCACTCGCTCACGCACACACTCTCGCTCACACTCTCGCTCACTCGCTCACGCACACACTCTCGCTCACACTCTCGCTCACTCGCTCACGCACACACTCTCGCTCACACTCTCGCTCACTCGCTCACGCACACACTCTCGCTCACACTCTCGCTCACTCGCTCACGCACACACTCTCGCTCACACTCTCGCTCACTCGCTCACGCACACACTCTCGCTCACACTCTCGCTCACTCGCTCACGCACACACTCTCGCTCACACTCTCGCTCACTCGCTCACGCACACACTCTCGCTCACACTCTCGCTCACTCGCTCACGCACACACTCTCGCTCACACTCTCGCTCACTCGCTCACGCACACACTCTCGCTCACACTCTCGCTCACTCGCTCACGCACACACTCTCGCTCACACTCTCGCTCACTCGCTCACGCACACACTCTCGCTCACACTCTCGCTCACTCGCTCACGCACACACTCTCGCTCACACTCTCGCTCACTCGCTCACGCACACACTCTCGCTCACACTCTCGCTCACTCGCTCACGCACACACTCTCGCTCACACTCTCGCTCACTCGCTCACGCACACACTCTCGCTCACACTCTCGCTCACTCGCTCACGCACACACTCTCGCTCACACTCTCGCTCACTCGCTCACGCACACACTCTCGCTCACACTCTCGCTCACTCGCTCACGCACACACTCTCGCTCACACTCTCGCTCACTCGCTCACGCACACACTCTCGCTCACACTCTCGCTCACTCGCTCACGCACACACTCTCGCTCACACTCTCGCTCACTCGCTCACGCACACACTCTCGCTCACACTCTCGCTCACTCGCTCACGCACACACTCTCGCTCACACTCTCGCTCACTCGCTCACGCACACACTCTCGCTCACACTCTCGCTCACTCGCTCACGCACACACTCTCGCTCACACTCTCGCTCACTCGCTCACGCACACACTCTCGCTCACACTCTCGCTCACTCGCTCACGCACACACTCTCGCTCACACTCTCGCTCACTCGCTCACGCACACACTCTCGCTCACACTCTCGCTCACTCGCTCACGCACACACTCTCGCTCACACTCTCGCTCACTCGCTCACGCACACACTCTCGCTCACACTCTCGCTCACTCGCTCACGCACACACTCTCGCTCACACTCTCGCTCACTCGCTCACGCACACACTCTCGCTCACACTCTCGCTCACTCGCTCACGCACACACTCTCGCTCACACTCTCGCTCACTCGCTCACGCACACACTCTCGCTCACACTCTCGCTCACTCGCTCACGCACACACTCTCGCTCACACTCTCGCTCACTCGCTCACGCACACACTCTCGCTCACACTCTCGCTCACTCGCTCACGCACACACTCTCGCTCACACTCTCGCTCACTCGCTCACGCACACACTCTCGCTCACACTCTCGCTCACTCGCTCACGCACACACTCTCGCTCACACTCTCGCTCACTCGCTCACGCACACACTCTCGCTCACACTCTCGCTCACTCGCTCACGCACACACTCTCGCTCACACTCTCGCTCACTCGCTCACGCACACACTCTCGCTCACACTCTCGCTCACTCGCTCACGCACACACTCTCGCTCACACTCTCGCTCACTCGCTCACGCACACACTCTCGCTCACACTCTCGCTCACTCGCTCACGCACACACTCTCGCTCACACTCTCGCTCACTCGCTCACGCACACACTCTCGCTCACACTCTCGCTCACTCGCTCACGCACACACTCTCGCTCACACTCTCGCTCACTCGCTCACGCACACACTCTCGCTCACACTCTCGCTCACTCGCTCACGCACACACTCTCGCTCACACTCTCGCTCACTCGCTCACGCACACACTCTCGCTCACACTCTCGCTCACTCGCTCACGCACACACTCTCGCTCACACTCTCGCTCACTCGCTCACGCACACACTCTCGCTCACACTCTCGCTCACTCGCTCACGCACACACTCTCGCTCACACTCTCGCTCACTCGCTCACGCACACACTCTCGCTCACACTCTCGCTCACTCGCTCACGCACACACTCTCGCTCACACTCTCGCTCACTCGCTCACGCACACACTCTCGCTCACACTCTCGCTCACTCGCTCACGCACACACTCTCGCTCACACTCTCGCTCACTCGCTCACGCACACACTCTCGCTCACACTCTCGCTCACTCGCTCACGCACACACTCTCGCTCACACTCTCGCTCACTCGCTCACGCACACACTCTCGCTCACACTCTCGCTCACTCGCTCACGCACACACTCTCGCTCACACTCTCGCTCACTCGCTCACGCACACACTCTCGCTCACACTCTCGCTCACTCGCTCACGCACACACTCTCGCTCACACTCTCGCTCACTCGCTCACGCACACACTCTCGCTCACACTCTCGCTCACTCGCTCACGCACACACTCTCGCTCACACTCTCGCTCACTCGCTCACGCACACACTCTCGCTCACACTCTCGCTCACTCGCTCACGCACACACTCTCGCTCACACTCTCGCTCACTCGCTCACGCACACACTCTCGCTCACACTCTCGCTCACTCGCTCACGCACACACTCTCGCTCACACTCTCGCTCACTCGCTCACGCACACACTCTCGCTCACACTCTCGCTCACTCGCTCACGCACACACTCTCGCTCACACTCTCGCTCACTCGCTCACGCACACACTCTCGCTCACACTCTCGCTCACTCGCTCACGCACACACTCTCGCTCACACTCTCGCTCACTCGCTCACGCACACACTCTCGCTCACACTCTCGCTCACTCGCTCACGCACACACTCTCGCTCACACTCTCGCTCACTCGCTCACGCACACACTCTCGCTCACACTCTCGCTCACTCGCTCACGCACACACTCTCGCTCACACTCTCGCTCACTCGCTCACGCACACACTCTCGCTCACACTCTCGCTCACTCGCTCACGCACACACTCTCGCTCACACTCTCGCTCACTCGCTCACGCACACACTCTCGCTCACACTCTCGCTCACTCGCTCACGCACACACTCTCGCTCACACTCTCGCTCACTCGCTCACGCACACACTCTCGCTCACTCACTCGCTCACTCGCTCACGCACACACTCTCGCTCACTCGCTCACGCACACACTCTCGCTCACTCACTCACTCACTCACTCACGCACACTCTCGCTCACTCGCTCACGCACACACTCTCGCTCACACTCTCGCTCACTCGCTCACTCTCGCTCACACTCTCACACTCACTCACGCACGCACTCTCACACTCACTCACGCACGCACTCTCACACTCACTCACGCACGCACTCTCACACTCACTCACGCACGCACTCTCACACTCACTCACGCACGCACTCTCACACTCACTCACGCACGCACTCTCACACTCACTCACGCACGCACTCTCACACTCACTCACGCACGCACTCTCACACTCACTCACGCACGCACTCTCACACTCACTCACGCACGCACTCTCACACTCACTCACGCACGCACTCTCACACTCACTCACGCACGCACTCTCACACTCACTCACGCACGCACTCTCACACTCACTCACGCACGCACTCTCACACTCACTCACGCACGCACTCTCACACTCACTCACGCACGCACTCTCACACTCACGCACACTCTCACTCACTCACGCACACTCTCACTCACTCACGCACACTCTCACTCTCACTCACTCACGCACACTCTCACTCTCACTCACTCACGCACACTCTCACTCACTCACACACTCACACTCTCTCACACACTCACGCACTCTCTCTCACACACACTCACGCACTCTCTCTCACACACACTCACGCACTCTCTCACACACACACTCACGCACTCACTCTCTCACACACACTCACTCTCTCACACACACTCACGCACTCTCTCTCACACACACACACACTCACTCAC
>NW_015506090.1:212073-212314 GCF_001515645.1 Sinocyclocheilus grahami | reverse complement strand
CTCTCACGCACACACCCACTCCCACTCTCTCACACGTACACACTCTCGCACACACGTACACACTCTCGCACACACGTACACACTCTCGCACACACGCACACACTCTCGCACACACGCACACACTCTCTCACACACGCACACTCTCTCTCTCACACACGCACACTCTCTCTCACACACACTCTCACACACTCTCTCTCACACACGCACACTCTCTCACACACACACACACTCTCTCACACAC
>NW_015506090.1:209258-209519 GCF_001515645.1 Sinocyclocheilus grahami | reverse complement strand
AGTGCTATGGCCAAACCACACTCACTCACTCACTCACTCACTCACGCATGCACACTCACTCACTCACTCACTCACTCACGCATGCACGCACTCTCACTCACTCACGCATGCACGCACTCTCACTCACTCACTCACTCACGCACTCACTCACGCACACTCTCGCTCACTCGCTCACGCACACACTCTCGCTCACACTCTCGCTCACTCGCTCACGCACACACTCTCGCTCACTCGCTCACGCACACACTCGCGCTCACTCGC
>NW_015506090.1:198618-209101 GCF_001515645.1 Sinocyclocheilus grahami | reverse complement strand
TCACACTCTCACACACACACTCTCACACTCTCACACACACACTCTCACACTCTCACACACACACTCTCACACACGCACACTCTCACACACGCACACTCTCTCGCACACACGCACACTCTCTCGCACACACGCACACTCTCGCACACACGCACACTCTCGCACACACTCTCTCTCTCTCTCTCGCACACACACACACACACACACTCTCTCTCTCTCACACACACACACACACACACACTCTCTCTCTCTCGCACGCACACTCTCACACTCTCGCACGCACACTCTCGCACGCACACACTCTCTCTCTCGCACACACTCTCTCTCGCACACACACACACACTCTCTCACAAAAACATTACTGGCTTTGTCAGGTTCCTTCTGATCTTCCTGAACACTCACTCTTGACCACAGTGACTCATCCCATTTTCCCTTTGTGCAAAGTACAGCATTATGTCTATTTTGCAGCACTAAACGTTTTAGTTTCTCTGTAGCAGAAAAAAAAAACTTTTCTGCACCCATTGCAGAAGTGTGATGTATGGAATATGGAACTAATCCCACAAGGACAGGAATGATGTTTTGAGTCAGTAATAATACACTGATGGGGACAGGCTGAGAACACTCACATTGTTTTCCTGATGTTTGTTGTTCTTCATAAGCGTGATGATGCAGTTGTGAATGAAAAATGCTAGTGTGAGAACCCCAGTCAGCTGAGGAAACAGCGATCTGAACTCTAACTCAATCAGAGATAACAAAGATAAGCACACGTTACACAGAAAACAGTAAGTGCTGATTCACACTATCACAACTCTTTCACATGACTCGTGTCAGGGCTTTGATTGCCTCCAGACATCATGGGAAGAAAAACGACTCACTAAACTGGAGTACCTGATTTTGCACTGGTAATGGCCATTTAATCATCACTTAAACGTCATACAATTTATTCCATCAATCACTGGATGAGTTCAAAATATTCAAAGGCAAATGGGGTTAAAGTTGAAATAGTTTTTTTTTTTTTTACATTACAACACTTCACCTACACAACGCTGTAGAGGTTACGATGTGGACTGATGTTTAGCTTTGTAAAGTTCACTGCAGTCATGTGAAAGGAAGTGAATAAAGAACCATAAATATCCCTTTAAAATTAGTTTACAGGTGATTTCAAGACATTGCATGAAAAAAGAAAAAAGAAGAAGATTCCTTTACCTGGAACAAAAAACGTTGATGAATCAAACCAGTGGAAGTCCAGGTGAAAGCCCAGTCGAATGGCTTTATATGTGACCAAAAAGATGAGATAAACCACCGACAAGGTGCCTGTGAAAATAAATGAAAACCTCACGGTAGATGCAGCTAACGGAGCAAAACACAAGCTGCTGTTCATCCCCGTCAAAGCAGAAATATTACCACTCTAGCTGGGAAAATAAAGGCCATACCGAGGAAGGTGAACCTGGCGAAGAAGGACGCGGAGCGGAAATTGAGCAGCGGCAGCAGCAGAACAATGAGGTAAAACGGGATGGTGTTGGTTTTACTCCACCAAAGATCAAACACCTGTCCTGTGCTGTTCTCGCTCACATAGTATTGGAGAGTGCTGCTGTCTCCGTCTGGATCCAAATTTGGATATGGACAGATCACTAGTGAAAGAGACAATTGTTATTCTGAATGAATGGTCAAGCACGTGAAATGCAGCATGTCTAAAGAATATATTGATTCCAATACTGCACCAGTATTATAAACTGACATTTTAGGCAAATCAGTTCAAAAGTTACGACAATATCTTTTTAAACCAAATTTAACAGATTTTTTTTATTTAAGTTTCATTTCAATAAGCAGACGCATTACCAAAATACAGATATTTGTCTTTTGTGATCTTCATAGTCAGATTTGTGAAAGTGTCACAGAAAAATGGTTTGGAATATCAATTAATTGTCTGAAAATCACATGGGGCAAAGAATATTCACATTTCTTTTTTAAAACAGTGTATACCAATATTAATAAAAACAAGATACAAAACTGATATCAATTACAATAATTAATTACAAAAAAAACCTAGAACAAACAAAACACACTCAGAATAAAAAGTCAGTTATTCAAGCCGTTTGTGACAATTGTAATCCAACCATAAGAAATCAAGTCTTTGTCCATACGCGCCCAATGTCCTAATTAGGACTGGGTGAAGAATTACTCTTTAATATACTGAAGTAGTGGACCCCACAACTTCCAAAACCTATTTAAACACTGCTTGAGTGAGAATCGTATCTTTTCTAACTTAATAAAATAAAGAACATCTGATAGCCAATGAGAATATGCAGGGGGCATTTTGGATTTCCAATTTAGCAATATTAGTCTCCTAGCCAGCAGGAGAATCTTCTAAATTTAAGAGGATTGGCAAAACCTTCTCCATAAAATTGAAAATGGAAGATAGGCAATACGGCTGAATTAGAAAAGATGGGTTCAAGCAGCCACGCACTAGATCTCTCGAAATTATACATATCCTGAGTGAACCTTCCCAATCACACTTACCAAGACTCGTTCAAACAAAATGCAGCAAAGCATTGAACTCTGGGTATCATTGGACCCTGCATGGCTCAACGAATCCAAATAGACCAGGCTCATGACTTCAGACCAATTAATAATAACAATAATAAAAATCAATGTGACCACTTACCTCTATCGGTTCCATTTGTGCCAAAAGTGTCTGATGTGTTGACATTGTGAACATAGTCTGTGAGAAATATACAGATACAGCAGTTATACAGATCTTCCTAGAAAACATCAGTCCATCAGTTAATGGACAGCAGAACAAATGAGGAACGGCGGGGAGAAGAAACACTCACTGTAAATGAATTTTCCTGTGTTGAACAGGAAGTTGGACATGAGGACCCAGTAGACCACCATCGCACCAATCAGTGACACCAGTGAGAAAACAAGACTCGACCATTTTCCGAATCCCCCAAAGTAATATTTACACACATCAGGAAACTCCCAGTCTGAGGTATCGACATACGCTGCAAAGACAGAGCTGCGTATCACACAGGATTCACGAGAAACACCTGCTATCACAGAACGCAGGGTTACAGAAGTCAACATCTCAGGGAGAAATAGATTTTGTTGGCAATAATGTAGGAACATATAAGACGGACCTAGCAGGAACTCCGGGGGTTGTTAAATTATGGCTTCATAAACAAAACAAAACTCCCAGGACAGTACTACAGTTCAAGCTTAAGCAAGACCAGCTTATGTAAAAATGAGCACAGGAACCATAACACTCATGATCTGAACCCTTGTGCATCAAACAAACTTTATAGCCCTGGATTATCCTGTCTGTCACATAAAGAAGTACCAGATCTGTCACTGGGGTCCCCTAAAAATTAGGTGCATAATGCCCCCCATTGTGCATTAAACTGAGAATGGTATTAACATCTTAAGCCCATAATGGACTAGTTTTGTCTAAGAGCTACACTGAGTCACTATATCTCATAACTTGAGCCTTGTGTATTGGAGCTGTAAAAAATGAGAAAGACTGGCTGTTTATTTGAGAGCAGTCATGTGGTTGGCTTACGTATGGACTTTGTGGACTTTAATACTCTGTAGCAGCAGTAGAGCGTCAGCAAGCCCATAAGAACAATAATGATGATGCCCAGAGTGAAGCCAGCCTAGAAACAGGACAAAAAATGATTTACCTTCATAACAGCCTGCAGTGAGGAAAGGAAACACACAAGAAATATTTAAACTTACTTGTTTTATTCCCCATGGCATACTTAATATAGATGTTCCCATCATAGTGTTCCATATGGCGAAGCTGTGCACAACACACACACACACACACAACCACACACAAACGCGCAGACACAATCAATCATTTAAATCAAAAGTAGTTTAACAACTGCTTGTACATCGGTGGAAATGTCACCATGTAAATCTGCCCTGCTTGTCTTAATCTTAAATAACTGTGCGGTTTAAAGGTCATGAATATTTAATAATGCAAGTATTGTTCCGTTTTCTGATTAGTCGCCTGTTGCCTTAACATTCTAGCTCTGGCACTCTAATTCACAGTTAAACCTGTCCTGTGGCAGGGCTTCGTAACTCTGTGTGCAGAAGCAATGCATTAAAAGCCTTTTCGAGGGTGGTCTTACATTGTGACAATGCTGGGGTTTTTGGCAGTACTGTCGCCCCCCTGCACTTTGAACGCTGTTCCCAGTGGACTGTAGATATAGATGTCCTCAGGAGAAGGAATCACATGATCTGGAGGTACCTGATGAAGATAAGGTGCATAAACAAATGCATTACATCACAGTTCCTTTTATATTCTACAAGACTAGATTTCAACTTCTGGAGTTCCCAAACAAATGATGCATTGTCCTGAAATACTGGCAGAAAGCGGAATTTGTTGTTGAAGACTGTGTTAATCTGCATTTAGAGATGCATCCTCCACAAACCAAACCAGGAAAAACAAAAAAGGAAATCAAAGCCACGGCTAATTCAATTATACACGGACACAAAACAACAGACCGCTCACAAATATCTGTGAAATAAGGCAGCATGAAGAGGGTTTGACTTCACCCACATACAGTACTGCCCTCAAAAAGCAGGATAATCTCAATCGTGAAATTTTGGCTTGAGACTAATTGGAATATAAATATGTACACTGTTTAGGTCACAGTGTAAGCTTATGGATTAAAAGAGCATGCCGTCATTGTTTGCTCACTCTCATGTCGTTCCAAACCTGTATTTTGTGTCACAGAAAAAGGACAGTTCTACAAGTTTTGAAAGACATGAGTGAGAGTAAATGATGACTTTACGGTGAACTATTGCTTTAAGGATTTGTAAACCTATATTGGATAGATGTAGACTGAATGAATCACTTTGAATATGATTCACAATTGTGTTGAACACTTTGTGTCATTTTAAGGTGGTCTGACTAAACCCAAAAGCCTTAACTTCACACAAAGGAAGACCACTGAGTTGGTGTAAAAGTAATATGCTATGATTTGCTGTGTTGACCAACAGTAAGCTGCTTGGTTTGAAAGTGAGCTGTGCTTCATGCATCATTACATTTTTTAAAAACAATTTTTTTTTTTACATAAATTTCACTAATGTGAATGCACCTTAACATCCGTAAAGTTAGTGTTAGTAGCTTATCTCCTTTTCTGTGGCATTAACGTGATAAAATGTGTAACATGCAATGGACAAAAATATTTGCCATTGTGCAAATGTTAAAAAGTGAATGAATAAATAATTAAAAAGTGAAACCCTAAGCATTCTCAAACACTGGAATTAAACAAATGTGCATTTAATGGCATCTGAATGTTCACTTAAAATTCTCGTCTTTTTCTGGAAATATATGATTTGACGTGCACGATGACTGTAGTTATCGCAAATAATCGCAACAGGCCTAATAAACAACCCGCAGATATTTTGATGTTTGTTTGTCCAGACACAGAGAAGCAGATTTGACACATGCAGTGGTGTTTGTAGTGTAGTGTAATGAAGCGAGCGGGCACACCAGCAGTCGGTCTGAAGAGGCTGTCAGACGGCCGTAGTAATGAACTCTGCTGCTCAGCGCCGCAGCTTCAGAGGACACCCGCTCCTGAACATCATCTCCCACTATGTTTCTGGGCTCCACATGAAACGGCCTGAAAGACAAAGCAAACGGGACCCTGAGGTGCTTCAGAAACATCTCAGAATGACATGTCGGACATGAAGGACATGTTCTTCACAAGATGTTTGGCTGATTCACATCAGCACAAGACAGCGAGCGGGCACACCAGCAGTCGGTCTGAAGAGGCTGTCAGACGGCCGTAGTAATGAACTCTGCTGCTCAGCGCCGCAGCTTCAGAGGACACCCGCTCCTGAACATCATCTCCCACTATGTTTCTGGGCTCCACATGAAACGGCCTGAAAGACAAAGCAAACGGGACCCTGAGGTGCTTCAGAAACATCTCAGAATGAGAATGCTGATCTAGGACATGTTCTTCACAAGATGTTTGGCTGATTCACATCAGCACAAGACTAGTAGTAATATAATTTTATTTAATGCCATGTCAGCATCTGAGGCTATTTTCATGGCACAAACTCAATTACAACAATACAAATATCGCATAAATACAATAAAAACCAAGCAAACAAACACTTGCAAGTAATATTATACAAGTTTTTGTAAATTAACATATGTGACCCTGGAGCACAAAACCAGTCTTAAGGGTCAATTTTTTGAAATTGAGATTTATGCATCATCTGGAAGCTGAATAATAAGCTTTCCATTGATGTATGGTTTGTTAGGATCGGACAATATTTGGCCGAGATACAACTATATGAAAATCTGGAATCTGAGGGTGCAAAAAAAATCAATATTGAGAAATGAAGTTCTTAGCAATGCATATTACTAATCAAAAATTACGTTTTTATAAATTTACGGTAGGAAATTTACAAAGTATCTTCTAATGATTTTTGGCATTAAAGAAAAGTCTGTAATTTTGACCCATACAATGTATTTTTGGGTTGCTATTGCTATTGCTACAAATATACCCCAGCGACTTAAGACCTTTTTAACCTTTTCAGGCAAAATCCTACTAAATAAGTCCTTAAGTGAACTAACTTCATAAAAGAGCTTTCTACTTGCATTAAAACCGGGACAGCCCAAAAGAATGTGATTAATAGAAAGGGGAGTCTTGCAGAACATGCATAGAGTTAGGTCTTCACCTTTAAGCAAAAATGCATGAGTCAGTCAGCACAAGACTAACAAGAACGATTACTGTATATCTTAGTGTAGGGGTGCTCCAACCCTAATCAAGCACACCTGAAACAGCTAATTAAGGTCTTCAGGAACACTTGACACAGGTAGGTGGTCTGGACAGAAACAGGACTGGGCACCACTGCATTAATGTGTTTTGTAATATTGTGCACATGGAGGGGATTTAATCTTTTCTAAACAGCACTAGGAGGGTTTTTTGTTTTGAAGCACACTGCACATAGCACTACATCTTAGACAGTATTTGTGAAATACCAGACCGAGTTAATTCAATCTGGCCAGTGATGCTAATTATTCCTGGAAGGAAAACAGACTGAGTTGACAAAAACAAACTCTCTGAGTTCAGAGGGCCTTTATCATCAGTTAGAGCTGATGTTTGGGCAACTAGAAACACACTGTGGTCGGTCCTGTGATGAGCTGGGTTCAAAAAATATTGGTTTTGCTGCACTTCATATGATAAATATTTGTTGAGTACGTTTATGTTTTGCCCAAAAGAAGAATGCATAGCTGAAACACTTCAAAAGATGAAAATATTGCATGTGTCTTTATGATTCCTTACTAAATCTGAAATTTCACTTAAAATATTGGTAATAAGATGTTACACTAGAGCCAGCATAAAAACAGCACCTTCTTTGCTTGGGGTCCAACGAATCGGTGTAATACTCCCCAGCTCGCACTGATCCTAGTAACGGTTTACTGTCCTCATCCATGATGCTCGTGCTTCGTTTAAACCCTCATCGCCTGTAAAGATGGAGCAAACCAGGTATCTGAGACTGTTCAGCGAGAAAGACGATATCCTCCTCAGAATCAACACACTAACAGCCAAACATTGCAACTCTTTGGACAGGGAGGATGACAAATACCCCGTGGGAAAACATTACATTTGTAACGACACTTTAAACCCTGCACATGCAAATAACAGCATCAGACATAATGAGACATGTCACACACAGCCTCTAAAGCGTCACATTAGAGAACACAAAACAACAGCAGATTCCTGTCCTGTGAGTAATGTGGAAACGTCCGGCTGAACACTTACCATCAGATGATATGGATCAGGGAAGATAAGTTAACACACACACACACAGGTTTACTGTCCTCATCCATGATGCTCGTGCTTCGTTTAAACCCTCATCGCCTGTAAAGATGGAGCAAACCAGGTATCTGAGACTGTTCAGCGAGAAAGACGATATCCTCCTCAGAATCAACACACTAACAGCCAAAAATTGCAACTCTTTGGACAGGGAGGATGACAAATACCCCGTGGGAAAACATTACATTTGTAACGACACTTTAAACCCTGCACATGCAAATAACAGCATCAGACATGAAAGTATTGCAGTTTCCAAAAAATATTGTGCAGCACAACTGTTGATAATTCTAATAATAAATCAGCATATTAGAATGATTTCTGAAGATCATGTGACTCTTTATACTGGAGTAATGATGCTGATGGAAATTCAGCGTTGCAGCACATAAATAAATTATATTTTAAAGGATATTAAAATAGAAACAATTATTTTATATTGTAATAACATTAAGCAAGATTACTGTTTTTTTCTGTATTTCTGATCAAATAAATGCAGCCTTGATGAGCAGAAGAGACTTCTTTAAAAACATTACAAGTCTCACTGATCCCAAACATTAATACTCATTCTTTTACTCTTGCATATAGAAGCAATTCACTGTTTGAAAAGACTAAGTTAGATAAGTTGAGGGTTATAATGCTGTATAAAGCAGTTTGAAGGCACTTCTGAAAGCCACATGACCTCAGGTGTCATTATATGAGCCCTGCACTTGCTATGAACAACACTCCTTCATATGCAATGTGTCAATAATACAAGTTCTGTTCTCTAAATGGAAACGAACATCTGCAGTTTATATGCAATACACATGATGGTTGTTTTTTACAGGAGTTTCTTCTGCTCATCGAGGCTGCATTTATTTGTTTAAAAATACAGGAAAAAATATAATATTGTGAAAAATTTTCTATTTTAATATACATTAAAATCTAATTGATTGCTGTGATGCGCAGCTGTATTTCCAGCATCATTACACCAGTCTTCAGTGTCACATGATCTTCAGAAATCAGTATAATATGCTGATTTATTATCAGTGCTGAAACTGTTGCTGCTTCATATTTTTTCGGAACCGGTGTTAATTATTTTCAGGATTCTTTGATGAATAAAAAGTTTAAAAGAAGAGCATTTATTTAAAAATAGAAATCTTTTCTAACAATATACACTAGAGTTCAAAGGTTTGGGGTCAGTACATTTTTATTCTTCCTTTTTTTTTTTTTTTTAAAGAAATTAAAACTTTTATTAAGCAAGGATGTGTTAATTTCTTAAGAAATTATGATGCTGATGGAAATTCAGCGTTGCAGCACATAAATAAATTATATTTTAAAGGATATTAAAATAGAAACAATTCTTTTATATTGTAATAACATTAAGCAAGATTACTGTTTTTTTCTGTATTTCTGATCAAATAAATGCAGCCTTGATGAGCAGAAGAGACTTCTTTAAAAACATTACAAGTCTCACTGATCCCAAACATTAATACTCATTCTTTTACTCTTGCATATAGAAGCAATTCACTGTTTGAAAAGACTAAGTTAGATAAGTTGAGGGTTATAATGCTGTATAAAGCAGTTTGAAGGCACTTCTGAAAGCCACATGACCTCAGGTGTCATTATATGAGCCCTGCACTTGCTATGAACAACACTCCTTCATATGCAATGTGTCAATAATACAAGTTCTGTTCTCTAAATGGAAACGAACATCTGCAGTTTATATGCAATACACATGATGGCATAAACCGGTGAAACCATGCAAGACTGTGAATGTGTGAGAGCATCATTTTAAGCCATGCTAAAGTATTGTGAATACACTAAATGAGCTCAAAAGCCCTTACATTAGCTCAATACGGGTCCTAAACAAAAGTGTAGTTAGTACATTCATGTAGTTATCTGCACAGGTAGCCATACGCTTCACATGGAGATTTCGAGTTGCTTTAGTATTTAGATGAACTCTCTAAACAGAACGTTTGAAATATAAACTTACCAAAGCAGAAAAAAGCCGACAATCTGCTGAGACAAACAAATGTTTTGAAAAGGAAACGCAGTATTTAAACGGCGCATGCTTTTCAAATGTCGCATGGGATTAGTAGTGCAGAGTCCACCGCTACACAACGCATGAGCAGCATTTTTAAAGAAATTAAAACTTTTATTCAGCAAGGATGTGTTAAATTCTTAAGAAGTTATAGCAAAGATTTATATGATTAGAAAAGATTTATATTTTGAATAAACGCTGTTCTTTTTTAAACTTTTTATTCATCAAAGAATCCTGAAAAAAGTATTGCAGTTTCCAAAAAATATTGTGCAGCACAACTGTTGATAATTCTAATAATAAATCAGCATATTAGAATGATTTCTGAAGATCATGTGACTCTTTATACTGGAGTAATGATGCTGATGGAAATTCAGCGTTGCAGCACATAAATAAATTATATTTTAAAGGATATTAAAATAGAAACAATTATTTTATATTGTAATAACATTAAGCAAGATTACTGTTTTTTTCTGTATTTCTGATCAAATAAATGCAGCCTTGATGAGCAGAAGAGACTTCTTTAAAAACATTACAAGTCTCACTGATCCCAAACATTAATACTCATTCTTTTACTCTTGCATATAGAAGCAATTCACTGTTTGAAAAGACTAAGTTAGATAAGTTGAGG
>NW_015506090.1:197004-198144 GCF_001515645.1 Sinocyclocheilus grahami | reverse complement strand
AATTGTGATGATTTTGGCTCACATTTAACAAAAACCCACCTGTATGTGTGTGTATGAATGAATGAATGAATGAATAACTGGATATATGAGTAAGCCTAATTTTAGAATTGTGAGTTCTAGATTTGTGAGTGCAAAAAAAAATACAAATATCATGTAAAATAATAAAATTGTATAATTATTTTTATACATTTTATGAATATAATTCTTCTAGTTATGCCAAGATCTAAAATATTTTATCAGGTATAAATTGAGTAATATATATATATAAACTATAGAAACCACAAACAGGAAAAAAAGTACAAATTCTGTGAAAAATGGGGACCTTGAAGTCAAAAAGGTTGAGAACCAATGCCCTAAGGCCACATAGTGTTTGCAATGTTAGCGGAAATTAAAATTGATATGCTGTGAGCTCAAATTAGTCGCCTCAAACATATTTCCCATATTTCCATAGTTCCCTATCGAACAGTCTCTCCCGTTGCGATGCTGACGCTTTTGGGGAAACTCGTTTACTGTGTTACTGAAGCCTGATTTCTTCACATTTGTGTAGCTGCCCAAATCAATGGTGCTCTAAACTGCCAAAAAGGGAGGAGCCGATCGCTATATAAGGTGGCTGAGAGCACCATTTCATAAGAGTTTTCTCCTTCAGCGACGGGATCATCTCTTCGCTGACTCTGCCGAAGTTGAAGTCGAAGAAGAAGAAGCTCAGCCTGCTGCTCACCGCCGTAGAAGAGCCCCGGCAGTGGAAGAAGTGGAAGCTGGCACTGAAAAGTAGCGATTTTCCTGACATGGACTCATCGATGGCAATCTCCTCCTTGGAAGCGCCGAAGGAAACTAAGCTTCTTGCAGCTGATGTGGGGCGTTGATCCTCCTGTGATGCACACTGACGAGGCGATGCAGGGAGAGTGGAGCATGCGGGGGCTGAGCCGGCATGACGACACTCGAGCCCGCTGTCAGAGCCAGTTTCTTTCTCTCAGGAGAGAATGGAATTGCGAGAGCAGAGTGGGGAGTACCGCCTTCATTAAAGACAGGCGAGACTCATATTCTCACAGTGAGAGCATGATGTCTTTAATGCAGAGCTCACACTGCACGATTTTCAAAAGTCGTCGGGTCACCGTGGTTTTCACACTGCACGACTATCTG
>NW_015506090.1:196665-196994 GCF_001515645.1 Sinocyclocheilus grahami | reverse complement strand
ATGGATCGGCGACAGGAGGTTTCACACTGCATGACTTTACAATAGTAAGAATCGCCGACATCTCTGTCTGGTCCACAAACTACGTTTCACAACAAAAAACATGCGAGAAGCGATAAGGAAATAATGCGAGAACCCGCGTGCGTCTGACCGGAGTTCTCGAGCGAGACTGTAATTATTAAAATATATATACAGTGGGGGAAAAAAAAGTATTTAGTCAGCCACCAATTGTGCAAGTTCTCCCACTTAAAAAGATGAAAGAGGCCTGTAATTTTCATCATAGGTATACCTCAACTATGAGAGACAAAATGAGAAAAAAATCCAGAAAATCA
>NW_015506090.1:196116-196511 GCF_001515645.1 Sinocyclocheilus grahami | reverse complement strand
AATTTAGCAGTAACTGTTATGCTGATGTTGTGGCTGGTCAAGCAAATGTTTGTGTTTGTTTCTGTATGATATAATTGTTCATATATCTATTAAAATACTGATATTCTGGTCTATAACTTCTCCCCGAGCTTCCCGCTGCCCTGTATCTTGGTCTTTCATTGGCTGTAGGTCATCATCGATGTAGTTTTCAGTCAGAAATCATTGCACACAGCGTGATTGTGAAACGCCGACAGCTCCAGATATTTAGCATGCCAAATATGTTGCTGGCATCGGCGATTCCCTCAGATCGCGTCCTTGATAATTCACACTGCGTGATTGTCACTCGCGTGAATGAGCACCGATTTCGAGCATTTGTTGGCGATTTTGCAAAACCTGTCGGCGAGTGAAAAATCGGG
>NW_015506090.1:189477-194716 GCF_001515645.1 Sinocyclocheilus grahami | reverse complement strand
TCTAATAATTGCTCCCACAGTTGATTTCTTCACACCGAGCTGCTTACCTATTGCAGATTCAGTCTTCCCAGCCTGGTGCAGGTCTACAATTTTGTTTCTGGTGTCCTTTGACAGCTCTTTGGTCTTGGCCATGGTGGAGTTTGGAGTGTGACTGTTTGAGGTTGTGGACAGGATACTGATAAACTGATAACGAGTTCAAACAGATGCCATTAATACAGGTAACGAGTGGAGGCCAGAGGAGCCTCTTAAAGACAGGTCTGTGGGTCTGTGAGAGCCAGAAATCTTGCTTGTTTGTAGGTGACCAAATACTTATTTTACAGAGGAATTTACCAATTAATTCTTTAAAAATCCTACAATGTGATTTTCTGGATTTTTATTCTCATTTTGTCTCTCTTAGTTGAGGTATACCTATGATGAAAATGGATCATCCGAATGCTCTCTAGCAAACTTCAGACGGGCCTGGACATGTACTGGCTTAAGCAGGGGGACACGTCTGGCACTGCAGGATTTGAGTCCCTGGCGGCGCAGTGTGTTACTGATGGTAGCCTTGCAGTAACTGTTATGCTGATGTTGTGGCTGGTCAAGCAAATGTTTGTGTTTGTTTCTGTATGATATAATTGTTCATATATCTATTAAAATACTGATATTCTGGTCTATAACTTCTCCCCGAGCTTCCCGCTGCCCTGTATCTTGGTCTTTCATTGGCTGTAGGTCATCATCGATGTAGTTTTCAGTCAGAAATCATTGCACACAGCGTGATTGTGAAACGCCGACAGCTCCAGATATTTAGCATGCCAAATATGTTGCTGGCATCGGCGATTCCCTCAGATCGCGTCCTTGATAATTCACACTGCGTGATTGTCACTCGCGTGAATGAGCACCGATTTCGAGCATTTGTTGGCGATTTTGCAAAACCTGTCGGCGAGTGAAAAATCGGGCTAAAATCACGGTGTGAACTCGGCAGAAGGCAGTGGAGGATCTCGGCTTGGATTGGTCAGCTCCACAAGATCCCACCCATGGCCTCCTGTTCCTCCCGTCAATGGCCCGCCCCGTTCCTGCCTGCAGTTCATGAAGAACTCCCCCTATTTGGCCCGTGTTAATCCCTCCACTTCTACTGCTCTCACTGCCGCTGATGCTGCTGAAGACAGGTTACAGCAAGCTCCTCCCGGTTGCTGCCCACCTGTGCCCACCATCGGCCCCTAGATTAAAAGCCCTTGCAGTGCACCCATCTAAGCCCTGCAGGATGACATCGGCCTTGGCCAACAGGGTTTATGTAGTGGCCGGCCAGGCTGACTCATGGCTGTATACAATGGCGGTGCTCCAGGCCAAGCTTGAACAAGCTCGGCCCGGTCCAAGGAGCTGCGCAAGGCGATTGACCTGGCTCTGCACACCACCAAGACAAATTAAATGCCAGCTTTCATCTTTATTTTTTGTCATTTCACTAAATGTGAAATTTCAGCAAGAATCAGTTTTTAATACCAAATTGACTGGTAAACAATCACTTTATTTACCTTCATCTGGCAAGATACATTAGCAAAACAAGCTTCTTTAATTGTATACTTTTGCTTTAAGACAAAAATGTCAAGAAAACAAAAACATTAAAAAAAATTAAAAAAACATTAGCATGTCCGCTTTTTCAGGAGACAGACAAGCCCTCTCTCTTCACTGATGTTGTCCCCAGGACTAATGTCCCTAGGCTACATTTACACTAGTGTGTTTTAGTATCAAAAATTCTAATTGGCTAGTAATGCTAGTTTGGTTGAGAGTGAAAGCCGTACTCCTGTCATACTATTGGTAGGCGAACTCATGGACTCGAAAGTGATATCAACAAGTTTTTTTTTAATGTAGGATTATTTTTTTCCGCAGCCAAACTCTGCACACCTGAGATCCGGCACGGTGCTGGAGAACTTCAAGCCCTGATAGTAAAAAAAAATGTCATAAATTGTCTTATGTAGCATGATGCTACAGTATGCATGAACGGTCACGAAACACGTGTTTTCCTTTGATGCCTCGCCAGAGCCAATCACTGATTTAGGCTCATAAAACAGGCAGTATAGTTACTGGCTCACTGACTTTGAGATTAACCCTTTAGGGATCAAAATTTGGTACAGAGCGACAAGACATTTTTCAATACTCAATGGTATCTAGGCAATCCAGTTGGTGCCTAAAAAGTATCAAACTCAATACTAGAAGTTACAATGCTACTGAGACTGCTTTGTTTTCTTCAACAGTATATCAGCAAGAACAGGTTATTGGAGAGAGAAATAAATAGAGAAAGGGACAGGAAAGAAGGGAGGGGGGAAAAAAAGTACCCATGGATGCTTGTAGTAGAGATCTTCTCCTGACAGAGAAATGTTGCTATGAAATCAGCACTTCTTTTGGTTTCAACAAAGACCATCGTGCGTTCATTCCCTGTAATTGCAAACATAGTGCCACAAAATTGACCAATTTGCTTAGGATATGAACATCAAAGCTTATGTCAGCATAAAGCGGTTAGCAACCCATTTTCATTATATAATGCATCTAAAATTGTGAAACAATTTTAAAATAACTGAATAAACATGACTCGCATAATCGGTTACTGCACACAAACTACTGGAAAATCAGTACCAAACTTTATGTGCTGCATACAGTACAGTAGTAGCCTAAAGCCATTCAAAAACTATATAGGATGCTGAGTGCATAATCATGCGATTTATAAAACACACACAAACCTGTGTAATTAATAAATTTATATTTGTAAAGTTGATCCCCAACCCTACGAAGATACCCATTATTGTGGAAAATTTTTGAAAAAACTGCTACATTTGATAAAATGTTACAAGCGTGTGAACATTCTTAAGAGTTTCTGTGAACTTCAGTTTGATTACTTAATCCATCAGTTCCTCAAAAGGTTATCAAATGGCTTTTGACTTCAAATCTACATGTTTATGCTTCAGTAAGTGAACTGCATATGGAAATTCAACAAGCCCTCAATGCAAAATAATTAAATGTGTATGCATGTGAATGCACCTGTAGATCTGAGCAGTTCAAGCAGCTGGTCTCTCGTGGAGTATTGGTCCACCTGAATGATAGTTTGCTCCACATCACTGCATGCTCCACCAACCACACCAACAGCAAGGAAAATGTAGTCCACTTTCAAAAAATCTGCTGCCATCCTATCATACAACACATAATGCATATATCACTCCTGAAGCCATGAAAGCATCACTCTCACTGAATAGAGATGTGCAAAACACACATTTTCAAAATGATCTGTCTTAAAGTCCATAGTGTGGACGCAAAGCTAGTAAGGAGTTGTGAATCTGAATCATGTATTGTATAAAGCGCTATATAAATAAAGATGAAGGTGACTCAATCTGTATCCAGTGTTTCCCATTCATTAAGTAGACTGTGGCGGCCTGCCAGTGTGGGCAGATGATTACAGTATTTCACTGGATTTATAATGAAACTGATTCGTAAACCGGTTTTCACTAAAGCTGGAGTTTTCCGTCAAAACAAAAGCTTAAAGGTGCAGTATGTAATATTAACAGCTAGCGGATGAAATGGGTAATGCAGTCCAAATTCAAAGTATCTCTTGCAATTGTAGAAATTAGGGCCAAAGTGCTGTAATTTCCCTACTCTAGTGTAAAGCAAAATAATATACCTATGAAATATTAATTTTCATTTATTTTAGAGTGCAATTGTTTTACAATATATGGTCATAGGAATAATATAACATTTGTATTATATTCTAATTGATTTGCTTCCTTAAACACCAGTGTGAATGTAATTTAGACTGAGACACTATATCACAACTAAAAAGAGCGTTGAGTTAATTCACCAACTTTTTACTTAATTTTCTTGGTTAAGAACATGGGTTCAAGCTCTTAATTTTGAACTCTCAAAGTGCACCAGATAAAAGAATTTAACTTTAAAAATGTACAAAATGTTCTTGTCCACCCACCACAGTCTCACAAAATCCTGTGGGAAACGCTGTATCAATACCCAGCCCTACTGTACTACTATACTGTAGAAAAATTCAAAAGGCAATTGCAGATTTAGTTTGTATTTATTTTTCTAGATATAAGTGGGATTCACGTCTCCATGGCCAGAAGCATTTACCTGCCATTTTGGCAAAGGCTATGAGACTGTGTAGTGCAATGCATGAGAAACAAACTTGTATGTGAAAAGTTTCTGTTGATGGCCACATTTCTTTTGAGTAAGGTTGTGCTTAAATTAGTCTGTTTTCATACATACAGTAAAAAAAATAAAAGTCATTATTCCAATAACAGTCTAACTAAAAAATTACTTTAGCTTTTTAGGTCAGTGTTTCCAGAATTTTTGGTTTTAGCCAAGAAAACTATAAAATAAAAACACACTACGCTTGTATAAAATCACTGAAAAGTCAAATGTGTACCCATACGCAAACTTCCTGGCCTCCAGATAGATCTGATTGATGAGCTCTCTGGTGGGGGCCACGATTATGGCCTCGGGCTCCTGCACCTCGCTGAACTTGCTGGCTGCCACTCCATCAGCCATCAGCCGCTGTAGGATGGGCAGCAGGAAGGCCGCTTGAGTGAGCAGATGATTACATGAGTAATTACACCACTGATAAACCACATCAGAATCACAAAAGAAGTCTTGGCATTTAATGAAAACTGCTCTTACAGTTTTTCCTGATCCAGTCTGGGCACAAGCCATCAGATCTCGTCCAGCAGAAATAATGGGGATTCCATGTTTCTGGACAGGAGTAGGCTTCACATATCCAGACTTCGTTACATTCTTTCTCAGTGATTCACAAAGTCCTGCTTCATCAAAAGTCTGTAAGAGAGAGTGCAAGCATGAGGGACTTAATTTTATTTTGTAGTATTGTGTCTTTTTTTTATAGATATTTTGGCCTATTTTCATAGCTTTTGAACGTACTATGCACACAAAAACAGCTCATGGAAGTATGAGCCTGTGTGTAGGCACAATAAACAAACTTATTTTTCTCTCAATGTCTTGTAAAATCTGAGCTGAGTTTTCAGAGGATTCATAAACACACAGACATCATCTAGTGGTGTTCCAGGTTATGACACTTTAAACTGGGATGCCTTTGCAGTAGGGGTGTGCGATATATATATCGTCTGCGATAATATCGTAATTGTTGTTTTAACGATGTGCGATTTGACATTATCGAGTATTTTGCAAAAACCATTCAAAACATCCCTACAGAGCGCACGCATACATTACGTGAAGTCTAGACTAGTGCGTGTGC